>NC_047109.1:119791092-120091092 GCF_902500255.1 Thalassophryne amazonica
AAACAAGCGAGCAGCCAAAGGAACGTACTGTTTTTTGTTTTTTTGGGGGTTTTTTTGTTACATATAACCTTACAAATCTAGTTGCCTGACCCATGGTAATTAAGTAACATTAAGTAACATGATAATTAAGTAACATTAAAGCAAATTCATCATGATGACCCAACAAATTTACACTTTGTTCACTCAGCAAAATTGTGTCTGACTACGTTAACGCATTTTACTTGGGTGGAAATACTTTCCATAATTTTATTATGTTCACTGAGCAAGTTAGATTTTAAGTTGTCACATGTTATGTTAAGCTACATGATTTGAATGTGTTCACTCATAAGACTTGATTTGATATTGCAGAATCTACATCTTAAACTTGCATTCATGTAACATTGCATTGCACTGCATTTAATCTATTGTTAGACTCGATTGGCTTTGCTCAAAATGTAAATGAGTCCACCCACCACTTTAATCAATCAATCAATCAATCAATTTTTTTTTATATAGCGCCAAATCACAACAAACAGTTGCCCCAAGGCGCTTTATATTGTAAGGCAAGGCCATACAATAATTATGTAAAACCCCAACGGTCAAAACGACCCCCTGTGAGCAAGCACTTGGCTACAGTGGGAAGGAAAAACTCCCTTTTAACAGGAAGAAACCTCCAGCAGAACCAGGCTCAGGGAGGGGCAGTCTTCTGCTGGGACTGGTTGGGGCTGAGGGAGAGAACCAGGAAAAAGACATGCTGTGGAGGGGAGCAGAGATCGATCACTAATGATTAAATGCAGAGTGGTGCATACAGAGCAAAAAGAGAAAGAAACAGTGCATCATGGGAACCCCCCAGCAGTCTAAGTCTATAGCAGCATAACTAAGGGATGGTTCAGGGTCACCTGATCCAGCCCTAACTATAAGCTTTAGCAAAAAGGAAAGTTTTAAGCCTAATCTTAAAAGTAGAGAGGGTGTCTGTCTCCCTGATCTGAATTGGGAGCTGGTTCCACAGGAGAGGAGCCTGAAAGCTGAAGGCTCTGCCTCCCATTCTACTCTTACAAACCCTAGGAACTACAAGTAAGCCTGCAGTCTGAGAGCGAAGCGCTCTATTGGGGTGATATGGTACTATGAGGTCCCTAAGATAAGATGGGACCTGATTATTCAAAACCTTATAAGTAGGAAGAAGAATTTTAAATTCTATTCTAGAATTAACAGGAAGCCAGTGAAGAGAGGCCAATATGGGTGAGATATGCTCTCTCCTTCTAGAGAGATCATACCTTAGATCTTGTTCTGACTTATGGTATGGAAATTGAAGACTTAACAGTATTCCCTGAAAACTCCTTTCTGTCTGATCATTATCTTAATAACATTTACATTTACTCTGATGGACTACCCAGCAGTGGGGAATAAGTTTCATTACAGTAGAAGTCTTTCAGAAAGCGCTGTAACTAGGTTTAAGGATATGATTCCTTCTTTATGTTCTCTAATGCCATATACCAACACAGGGCAGAGTAGCTACCTAAACTCTGTAAGGGAGATAGAGTATCTCGTCAATAGTTTTACATCCTCATTGAAGACAACTTTGGATGCTGTAGCTCCTCTGAAAAAGAGAGCTTTAAATCAGAAGTGCCTGACTCGGTGGTATAACTCACAAACTCGCAGCTTAAAGCAGATAACCCGTAAGTTGGAGAGGAAATGGCGTCTCACTAATTTAGAAGATCTTCACTTAGCCTGGAAAAAGAGTCTGTTGCTCTATAAAAAAGCCCTCCGTGAAGCTAGGACATCTTACTACTCATCACTAATTGAAGAAAATAAGAACAACCCCAGGTTTCTTTTCAGCACTCATAACCATCCCAAAGACATATCGTTATCTTTGGCTGCTTTCAGTGATGCCGGTATTTGGTTAGACTCTTTCTCTCCGATTGTTCTGAGTTATTTTCATTAGTTACTTCATCCAAACCATCAACATGTCTATTAGACCCCATTCCTACTAGGCTGCTCAAGGAAGCCCTACCATTAATTAATGCTTCGATCTTAAATATGATCAATCTGTCTTTATTAGTTGGCTATGTACCACAGGCTTTTAAGGTGGCAGTAATTAAACCATTACTTAAAAAGCCATCACTTGACCCAGCTATCTTAGCTAATTATAGGCCAATCTCCAACCTTCCTTTTCTCTCAAAAATTATTGAAAGGGTAGTTGTAAAACAGCTAACTGATCATCTGCAGAGGAATGGTTTATTTGAAGAGTTTCAGTCAGGTTTTAGAATTCATCATAGTACAGAAACAGCATTAGTGAAGGTTACAAATGATCTTCTTATGGCCTCGGACAGTGGACTCATCTCTGTGCTTGTTCTGTTGGACCTCAGTGCTGCTTTTGATACTGTTGACCATAAAATTTTATTACAGAGATTAGAGCATGCCATAGGTATTAAAGGCACTGTGCTGCGGTGGTTTGAATCATATTTGTCTAATAGATTACAATTTGTTCATGTAAATGGGGAATCTTCTTCACAGACTAAAGTTAATTATGGAGTTCCACAAGGTTCTGTGCTAGGACCAATTTTATTCACTTTATACATGCTTCCCTTAGGCAGTATTATTAGACGGTATTGCTTAAATTTTCATTGTTACGCAGATGATACCCAGCTTTATCTATCCATGAAGCCAGAGGACACACACCAATTAGCTAAACTGCAGGATTGTCTTACAGACATAAAGACATGGATGACCTCTAATTTCCTGCTTTTAAACTCAGATAAAACTGAAGTTATTGTACTTGGCCCCACAAATCTTAGAAACATGGTGTCTAACCAGATCCTTACTCTGGATGGCATTACCCTGACCTCTAGTAATACTGTGAGAAATCTTGGAGTCATTTTTGATCAGGATATGTCATTCAAAGCGCATATTAAACAAATATGTAGGACTGCTTTTTTGCATTTACGCAATATCTCTAAAATTATCAATCAATCAATCAACTTTTTTCTTATATAGCGCCAAATCACAACAAACAGTTGCCCCAAGGCGCTCCATATTGCAAGGCAAGGCCATACAATAATTATGAAAAACCCCAACGGTCAAAACGACCCCCTATGAGCAAGCACTTGGCAACAGTGGGAAGGAAAAACTCCCTTTTAACAGGAAGAAACCTCCAGCAGAACCAGGCTCAGGGAGGGGCAGTCTTCTGCTGAGACTGGTTGGGGCTGAGGGAAAAAACCAGGAAAAAGACATGCCGTGAAGGGGGGCAGAGATCGATAACTAATGATTAAATGCAGAGTGATGCATACGGAGCAAAAAGAGAAAGAAACAGTGCATCATGGGAACCCCCCCACAATCTACGTCTAAAGCAGCATAACCAAGGGATGGTCCAGGGTCACCCGATCCAGCCCTAACTATAAGCCTTAGCGAAAAGGAAAGTTTTAAGCCTAATCTTAAAAGTAGAGAGGGTATCTGTCTCCCTGATCTGAATTGGGAGCTGGTTCCACAGGAGAGGAGCCTGAAAGCTGAAGGCTCTGCCTCCCATTCTACTCTTACAAACCCTAGGAACTACAAGTAAGCCCGCAGTCTGAGAACGAAGCGCTCTAATGGGGTAATATGGTACTACGAGGTCCCTAAGATAAGATGGGACCTCATTATTCAAAACCTTATAAGTAAGAAGAAGAATTTTAAATTCTATTCTAGAATTAACAGGAAGCCAATGAAGAGAGGCCAATATGGGTGAGATATGCTCTCTCCTGCTAGTCCCCGTCAGTACTCTAGCTGCAGCATTCTGAACCAACTGAAGGCTTTTTAAGGAACTTTTAGGACAACCTGATAATAATGAATTACAATAGTCCAGCCTAGAGGAAATAAATGCATGAATTAGTTTTTCAGCATCACTCTGAGACAAGACCTTTCTGATTTTAGAGATATTGCGTAAATGCAAAAAGGCAGTCCTACATTTTGGTTAATATGCGCTTTGAATGACATATCCTGATCAAAAATGACTCCAAGATTTCTCACAGTATTACTAGAGATCAGGGAAATGCCATCCAGAGTAACGATCTGGTTAGACACCATGCTTCTAAGATTTGTGGGGCCAAGTACAATAACTTCAGTTTTATCTGAGTTTAAAAGCAGGAAATTAGAGGTCATCCATGTCTTTATGTCTGTAAGACAATCCTGCAGTTTAGCTAATTGGTGTGTATCCTCTGGCTTCATGGATAGATAAAGCTGGGTATCATCTGCGTAACAATGAAAATTTAAGCAATACCGTCTAATAATACTGCCTAAGGGAAGCATGTATAAAGTGAATAAAATTGGTCCTAGCACAGAACCTTGTGGAACTCCATAATTAACTTTAGTCTGTGAAGAAGATTCCCCATTTACATGAACAAACTGTAATCTATTAGACAAATATGATTCAAACCACCGCAGCGCAGTGCCTTTAATACCTATGACATGCTCTAACCTCTGTAATAAAATTTTATGGTCAACAGTATCAAAAGCAGCACTGAGGTCCAACAGAACAAGCACAGAGATAAGTCCACTGTCCAAAGCCATAAGAAGATCATTTGTAACCTTCACTAATGCTGTTTCTGTACTATGATGAATTCTAAAACCTGACTGAAACTCTTCAAATAGACCATTCCTCTGCAGGTGATCAGTTAGCTGTTTTACAACTACCCTTTCAAGAATCTTTGAGAGAAAAGGAAGGTTGGAAATTGGCCTATAATTAGCTAAGATAGCTGGGTCAAGTGATGGCTTTTTAAGTAATGGTTTAATTACTGCCACCTTAAAGGCCTGTGGTACATAACCAACTAACAAAGATAGATTGATCATATTTAAGATAGAAGCATTAAATAATGGTAGGACTTCCTTGAGCAGCCTGGCAGGAATGGGGTCCAATAAACATGCCGATGGTTTGGACGAAGCAACCAATGAAAATAACTCAGACAGAACAACCGGAGAGAAAGAGTCTAACCAAATACCGGCATCACTGAAAGCAGCCAAAGATAACGATACATCTTTGGGATGGTTATGAGTAATTTTTTCTCTAATAGTCAAAATTTTGTTAGCAAAGAAAGTCATGAAGTCATTACTAGTTAAAGTTCATGGAATACTCAGCTCAATAGAGCTCTGACTCTTTGTCAGCCTAGCTACAGTGCTGAAAAGAAACCTGAGGTTATACTTATTTTCTTCAATTAGTGATGAGTAGAAAGATGTCCTAGCTTTACGGAGGGCTTTTTTATAGAGCAACAAACTCTTTTTCCAGGCTAAGTGAAGATCTTCTAAATTAGTGAGACACCATTTCCTCTCCAACTTACGGGTTATTTGCTTTAAGCTACGAGTTTGTGAGTTATACCACGGAGTCAGGCACTTCTGATTTAAAGCTCTCTTTTTCAGAGGAGCTACAGCATCCAAAGTTGTCTTCAAAGAGGATGTAAAACTATTGACGAGATACTCTAACTCCCTTACAGAGTTTAGGTAGCTACTCTGCTCTGTGTTGGTATATGACATTAGAGAACATAAAGAAGGAATCATATCCTTAAACCTAGTTACAGCGCTTTCTGAAAGACTTCTAGTGTAATGAAACTTATTCCCCACTGCAGGGTAGTCCATCAGGGTAAATGTAAATGTTATTAAAAAATGATCAGACAGAAGGGAGTTTTCAGGGAATACTGTTAAGTCTTCTATTTCCATACCATAAGTCAGAACAAGATCTAAGATATGATTAAAGTGGTGGGTGGACTCATTTACTTTTTGAGCAAAGCCGATAGAGTCTAATAATAGATTAAATGCAATGTTGAGGCTGTCATTCTCAGCATCTGTGTGGATGTTAAAATCGCCCACTATAATTATCTTATCTGAGCTAAGCAATAAGTCAGACAAAAGTTCTGAAAATTCACAGAGAAACTCACAGTAATGACCAGGTGGACGATAGATAATAACAAATAAAACTGGTTTTTGGGACTTCCAATTTGGATGGACAAGACTAAGAGTCAAGCTTTCAAATGAATTAAAGCTCTGTCTGGGTTTTTGATTAATTAATAAGCTGGAATGGAAGATTGCTGCTAATCCTCCGCCACGGCCCGTGCTACGAGCATTCTGACAGTTAGTGTGACTCGGGGGTGTTGACTCATTTAAACTAACATATTCATCCTGCTGTAACCAGGTTTCTGTTAGGCAGAATAAATCAATACGTTGATCAATTATTATATCATTTACCAACAGGGACTTAGAAGAGAGAGACCTAATGTTTAATAGACCACATTTAACTGTTTTAGTCTGTGGTGCAGTTGAAGGTGCTATATTATTTTTTCTTTTTGAATTTTTATACTTAAATAGATTTTTGCTGGTTATTGGTGGTCTGGGAGCAGGCACCGTCTCTACGGGGATGGGGCAACGAGGGGATGGCAGGGGGAGAGAAGCTGCAGAGAGGTGTATAAGACCACAGCTCTGCCTCCTGGTCCCAACGCTGGACAGTCACAGTTTGGAGGATCCAAGAAAACTGGCCAGATTTCTAGAAATGAGAGCTGCTCCATCCAAAGTGGGATGGATGCCGTCTCTCCTAACAAGACCAGGTTTTCCCCAGAAGCTTTGCCAATTATCTATGAAGCCCACCTCATTTTTTGGACACCACTCAGACAGCCAGCAATTCAAGGAGAACATGCGGCTAAACATGTCACTCCCAGTCCGATTGGGGAGGGGCCCAGAGAAAACTACAGAGTCCGACATTGTTTTTGCAAGTTACACACCGATTTAATGTTAATTTTAGTGGCCAGCAATTTCAAATGTCCTTCGATGTCGCCTGCTCTGGCCCCCGGAAGACAATTGACAATGGTTGCTGGTGTCGCTAACTTCACATTTCTCAAAACAGAGTCGCCAATAACCAGAGTTTGATCCTCGGCGAGTGTATTGTCGAGTGGGGAAAAACGGTTAGAGATGTGAACGGGTTGACGGTGTACACGGGACTTCTGTTTAGGGCTACGGCACCTCCTCACAGTCACCCAGTCAGCCTGCTTTCCCGACTGCCCGGGATCTGCCAGGGGGGAACTAGCGGCAGCTAAGCTACCTTGGTCCGCACCGACTACAGGGGCCTGGCTAGCTGTAGAATTTTCCACGGTGCGGAGCCGAGTCTCCAATTCGCCCAGCCTGGCCTCCAAAGCTACGAATAAGTTGCACTTATTACAAGTACCGTTACTGCTAAAGGAGGCCGAGGAATAACTAAACATTTCACACCCAGAGCAGAAAAGTGCGGGAGAGACAGGAGAAGCCGCCATGCTAAATCGGCTAAGAGCTAGTAGCTACGCAACCTAGCGGATTCCTAAAAACACACAAAGTGAATAATGTGTAAATAATTTAAAGGTGATTCAGCAGAAGGAGTGCCCCAATCAAGGCACCAAACAGGCCATGAAGCAGCACAGGCAACGCACGACAACAGCGAACGCACGACAACGGTGCTAAAATAAAATAAAAATCGACTAAACACGCTGTGGAGCAGCACAGATAACGCACGACAACAGTGTTAAAAGAGAAAAAATAAATAAAAATAAAATAAAAAAAATAAAAAAAAATAAAAACGAAAGCGTTAGCAAGCTAGTTAGCTTGCCAACGCTGATGAAAGTTAGCTGATAAAAGTGCTCCGTCGCGATGTTTTGACCGTTAGAGGTCTTCCTTAGGCGTTGGAGCACAGTAAAAAAGTTAAAAAAAAAGTAAAAAGGTAAAAAAGTAAAAAAGTCTTGAAAAAGACTGTTAAGTCCAAAGCAGCAGGTAGCAGTCTCTGTGTAAACAGTCCCAACAGACAGCCAAAATTCTGATGCCAACACGTAAACCAACACGTATCTCTGTGTGCACAGGTGTGCCTTAGACTGTCCACAGTCCCTCTCACCTGTAAAATTAGAAAGGTCTTGTCTCAGAGTGATGCTGAAAAACTAATTCATGCATTTATTTCCTCTAGGCTGGACTATTGTAATTCATTATTATCAGGTTGTCCTAAAAGTTCCCTGAAAAGCCTTCAGTTAATTCAAAATGCTGCAGCTAGAGTACTGACGGGGACTAGAAGGAGAGAGCATATCTCACCCATATTGGCCTCTCTTCATTGGCTTCCTGTTAATTCTAGAATAGAATTTAAAATTCTTCTTCTTACTTATAAGGTTTTGAATAATCAGGTCCCATCTTATCTTAGAGACCTCGTAGTACCATATCACCCCAATAGAGCGCTTCGCTCTCAGACTGCAGGCTTACTTGTAGTTCCTAGGGTTTGTAAGAGTAGAATGGGAGGCAGAGCCTTCAGCTTTCAGGCTCCTCTCCTGTGGAACCAGCTCCCAATTCAGATCAGGGAGACAGACACCCTCTCTACTTTTAAGATTAGGCTTAAAACTTTCCTTTTTGCTAAAGCTTATAGTTAGGGCTGGATCGGGTGACCCTGAACCATCCCTTAGTTATGCTGCTATAGACGTAGACTGCTGGGGGGTTCCCATGATGCACTGTTTCTTTCTCTTTTTGCTCTGTATGCACCACTCTGCATTTAATCATTAGTGATCAATCTCTGCTCCCCTCCACAGCATGTCTTTTTCCTGGTTCTCTCCCTCAGCCCCAACCAGTCCCAGCAGAAGACTGCCCCTCCCTGAGCATGGTTCTGCTGGAGGTTTCTTCCTGTTAAAAGGGAGTTTTTCCTTCCCACTGTCACCAAGTGCTTGCTCACAGGGGGTCGTTTTGACCGTTGGGGTTTTTCTGTAATTATTGTATGGCCTTGCCTTACAATATAAAACGCCTTGGGGCAACTGTTTGTTGTGATTTGGCGCTATATAAATAAAATTGATTTGATTTGATAAAAACTAACAACACCCATGTTGGCTTTTTTATATTATATTACATGTAATATAGATTCAGATTAAAGGGAGCATATATATTATTGTGTTCTGTTTCTTGTGCAGGTAACTCATTATTGAGACATTTTCCATTTCTGATTAATTGGGTGATGAACCTGATCTTTATGTTCTAAAAATGGCAGTATGGTGGATTAGGGGTTAGTGCTGTTGCCTCACAGCAAGAAGGTCATGGGTTCAAGTCCCACCTGTGGTCTTTCTGTGTGGAGTTTGCATGTTCTCCCCGTGTTTGTGTGGGTTCTCTCCGTTTGCTCCGGCTTCCTCGCACATCCAAACACATGCAGGTCAGATGGACTGGAAACTTTAAATTGTCAGTAAATGTGTTTGTTTGTCTGTGTGTGTCCCTGTGACAGACTGGCATCCTGTCCAGGGTGAACCTGCCTCACACCCTGTGTCTGCTGGGATAGACTCCAGCCCCCCTGTGACCCTCAATTAGAGTAAGCGGGGACAGAAAATGGATGGATGTTCTAAAAAATAAGATGGTGTTCCAGTAAAACACAACATGCACTTCGGCTGCACAGCACTGGGAAAATATTCCGAACACCCGAAACCTTTGGCGTTTTCAAATAATGGTGCTGTGGCATGTTTTCTTTTTATCTGCCTTTTTAACTCTATTGTATGTTTGATTTTACTGTGAAACACTTTGGACACCATCTGGCTGCTGTAAAGGGCAGTCAATGTTGATTTTGATTTTTATACACTGAGTTACTGTCATTTTTACAAGTTGTGCAACTTCTTAGATTTCTACATTTGCTTAAATGACTGGAAATGTTAGTGTGCACTCAAGTTAAAGTAATTATGCTGCACTCTGCAAACATTTCACCGGTTGTGGAGGTTTGTCTCATTGCACAGTAACGTGCTGCTGTAATGAAGGCGGTCCTGCTCTTTGTGTCCGTTTGCATGTCTCAGCTCTCGGCCCCTGACTGAGACACTGAGTGTGTTTGGCATCTGCTGGCCAGACCCGATCACTCTCAATCAGCAGCAGGAGAAAAAGGTGTTGATATGGATAGAATGAGGACAGAAAATGGCTGTATGCTGTCACACCGCTGCACCACGAGTTCACACTGATGGATCCCTGAGGAAAGTGTCAGAGCAACTGACTCAACCTTCAGGTGACTCTACATGTTGCTCTTATTTTCATTTCCATCTCATCTCATCTCATCTTAAACCGCTTTTCCGGGATCAGGTCGCGGGGGCAACAGCTCCAGCAGGGGACCCCAGACTTCCCTTTCCCGTGCCACAGTGACCACCTCTGACTGGGGGATCCCAAGGCGTTCCCAGGCCAGTGTGGAGATATAATCTCGCCACCTCGTCCTGGGTCTTCCCTGGGGTCTCCTCCCAGATGGACGTGCCTGGAACACCTCCCAGGAGGCATCCTTACCAGATGCCTGAACCATCTCAGCTGGCTCCTTTCAACGTGAAGGAGCAGCGGCTCTACTCCGAGCTCCCCACAGATGACCGAACTTCTCACCCTATCTCTAAGGGAGACACCAGCCACCCTCCTGAGGAAGCCCATTTCGGCCGATTGTACCCGTGATCTAATTCTTTGGGTCATGACCCAACCCTCATGACCATAGGTGAGAGTAGGAACGAAGACTGACCAGTAGATCGAGAGCTTCGCCTTTTGGCTCAGCTCCCTTTGTTGTGTGGGCCGCCAGAAGAGGAGGTACTGCTGGCCCACCACCAGAGGGCGCCCTGCCTGGAGTGCGGGCTCCAGGCACCAGAGGGCGCAGCCGCCTCACAGGAGCAGCTAGGGTGACAGCTGTCACGCATCACCTGCAACAGCTGTTACCAATCAGCAGGGGTACATCAGCAGGACGACGTCTCCACCTCTTTGCCGAGATATCGTTCTACCTGGAAGGTAATATTCTCAGCTGACTGCTTGACAGTAACCTTTTGTGATTTTTGTGAGTGATAACAGACCTTTTTTCCAACGAGAGGTGGAGGTAGCTTTCCTGCCGTGCGGATTACTGGGTGCAAACGCGCCCACCTTTAATTGTGTTTTTGTTCCTCGCCAGCAGTACCAGGTCCGACACGCGGAGGCAGTGGCCACCTGGGAGTTCGGGACTTGGCGGCTCCAGTATTCCCGGGGTCTGGTGGCGGAGGAAATCGTGTGGTTCCGGTTCTGCTTTGGACAGGTGTCTCCTATCTTCGAGCCTGCCCACACGACACCTTTGTGAATTGATTCTGATCTATTGTTGTAATCTGTTGTATTTGTTGTGCACATTCACAACAGTAAAGTGTTGTTATTTGACCTACTCCATTGTCCGTTCCTTTGCGCCCCCTGTTGTGGGTCCGTGTACCGACACTTTCCCAACAGGATATCTCGGCCAGCGTCATGGATCCCGAGGGGCGTCAACCGGCTGTTGAACGGCCAATGGAAGAACAGGGCGCACTGGCGTCCGCAGGAGGAATGATCGGTGAGTTGCAGCGGATCCTCACCGCTTTCACGGCTCGGTTGGATTTAATGACCGAGCAGAACGTCCTCCTTAACCGCAGGGTGGAGGCTCTCGCCGCGCAGGTGGAAGCGCGCCCTCAGGGCGCTGCTGCGGCTCCCCCTCCTGTCGACCCTGTGCGTAACAGTGACGTTCCACAGGTTGTTCAACGACCCCTCCCACCTTCCCCGGAAGCATACATAAGCCCTCCAGAGCCGTACGGAGGTTGTGTGGAGACATGCGCGGACTTTCTTATGCAGTGTTCGCTCGTCTTCGCACAACGTCCCGTCATGTACGCGACTGATGCTAGTAAGATAGCTTATGTCATTAATCTGCTTCGCGGCAAGGCACGCGCTTGGGCTACAGCGCTTTGGGAGCAAAATGCACGGCTCCTTCTGATATATGATGGGTTTGTGAGGGAGTTCAGAACAGTGTTCGATCACCCAAATAGAGGAGAGACCGCTTCAGCCGTGCTGCTGTCAATGAGACAGGGGCGCCGGAGCGCAGCTGTTTATGCAGTCGACTTCCGCATCACGGCTGCGAGGTCCGGCTGGAATAACACTGCCCTCCGCGTCGCCTTCGTAAACGGACTGTCGTTGGTCCTGAAGGAGCTCCTGGTGGCCAAGGACGAACCGCGGGATTTAGACGGGCTTATTGATCTCGTTATATGATTAGACAATCGGTTAGAGGAACGCCGTCGGGAGCGAGGCGAAGGACGTGACCGGATACGCACCGCCCCTCTCCCTTCCGGGTTCGAAAAGGGGCCGCCCTCCCCACGCTCCACAGCCGCAGCGCTTTGTGGGGCAACAGCTCCCCCTGGTGACGTTGTTAGGGAAACGCACAGGGCCTAAATGGGGAGGCTGATCCGTGGAGAGTGTTTTCTCTGCAGCTCAACAGAGCACACACAGAGAGACTGCCCCAAACGGCCAAAACGTCAACACTCACCCTTAGAGACTGGGCTAAGGGGGGGTCAAGACATTCAAGTGAGACACACACAAATTGCCACACGACTCCCAGTCACAATCCTGAGCGGGGATTTAACCCTTCAAGCCCGAGCACTGGTGGACACGGGGTCAGAAGGGAATCTGCTAGACAGCAGATGGGCAAAGGAGGTAGGGCTCCCTCTGGTGGTGCTTCCTTCGCCATTGCAGGTGCGGGCACTAGATGGCACCCTCCTCCCTTTACTCACACACAAGACACAACCAGTAACTCTGGTGGTGTCTGGAAACCACCGGGAGGAGATTGAGTTTTTTGTAACTTCTTCTACCTCCCGCGTGATTTTGGGCATCCCATGGATGTTAAAGCACAATCCCCGGATCGATTGGCCGTCTGGGGTGGTGGTTCAGTGGAGCGAAACCTGCCATCGGGTGTGTTTAGGATCCTCGGTTCCTCCCGGTTCCCAGGCTAAGGAGGAGGTCAAAGTCCCTCCCAATCTGACGGCAGTGCCGGTTGAGTACCACGATCTTGCTGATGTCTTCAGCAAGGATCTGGCACTCACCCTTCCCCCGCACCGTCCGTACGATTGTGCCATTGATTTGGTTCCAGGCGCTGAGTTCCCGTCCAGCAGGCTGTACAACCTCTCACGACCTGAGCGTGAATCAATGGAGACCTACATCCGGGACTCATTAGCTGCCGGGCTGATCCGGAACTCCACCTCCCCGATGGGTGCAGGTTTCTTTTTTGTGGGCAAGAAAGATGGCGGACTTCGTCCATGTATTGATTACAGGGGGCTGAATGAGATTACGGTTCGCAACCGATACCCGTTGCCATTATTAGATTCCGTGTTCACCCCCCTGCATGGAGCCAAAATCTTTACTAAGCTGGATCTTAGAAATGCGTATCACCTGGTTCGGATCCGGAAGGGAGACGAATGGAAGACGGCATTCAACACCCCATTAGGTCACTTTGAGTACCTGGTCATGCCGTTCGGCCTCACAAACGCCCCTGCGACGTTCCAAGCATTGGTTAATGATGTCTTGCGGGATTTCCTGCACCGATTCGTCTTCGTATATCTAGACGATATACTCATCTTTTCTCCGGATCCTGAGACTCATGTCCGTCATGTACGTCAGGTCCTGCAGCGGTTGTTGGAGAACCGGCTGTTTGTGAAGGGCGAGAAGTGTGAGTTTCACCGCACATCTTTGTCCTTCCTGGGGTTTATCATCTCCCCCAACTCCGTCGCTCCTGATCCGGCCAAGGTTGCGGCGGTGAGAGACTGGCCCCAACCCACTAGCCGTAGGAAGCTGCAACAGTTCCTCGGCTTTGCAAATTTCTACAGGAGGTTCATTAAGGGCTACAGTCAGGTAGTTAGCCCCCTGACAGCCCTGACCTCACCAAAAGTCCCCTTCACCTGGTCGGATCGTTGCGATGCCGCGTTCAAGGAGTTGAAACGGTGCTTCTCGTCTGCACCCGTTCTGGTGCAGCCCGATCCTAGTCGCCAGTTAGTGGTTGAAGTGGACGCCTCGGACTCAGGGATAGGAGCCGTGCTTTCCCAGAGCGGGAAGACTGATAAGGTCCTTCACCCGTGTGCCTATTTTGCCCGCAGGTTGACCCCGGCCGAACGGAACTATGACGTCGGCAATCGAGAACTCCTTGCGGTGAAAGAGGCTCTTGAAGAGTGGAGACATCTGCTGGAGGGAACGTCCGTGCCATTCACGGTTTTCACTGACCACCGGAACCTGGAGTATATCAGGACCGCCAAGCGGCTGAACCCCAGGCAAGCCCGCTGGTCACTGTTCTTCGGCCGTTTTGACTTCCGGATCACCTACCGTCCCGGGACCAAGAACCAGAGATCGGATGACTTGTCCCGGGTACATGAAGATGAAGTCAAAGCGGAGTTGTCGGATCCACCGGAACCCATCATCCTGGAGTCCACTATCGTGGCCACCCTCACCTGGGACGTAGAGAGAACCGTCCGGGAGGCCCTGGCACGAAGCCCGGACCCCGGAACTGGGCCGAAGAACAAACTATACGTCCCACCAGAAGCTAGGGCTGCAGTCCTGGACTTCTGTCACGGCTCCAAGCTCTCCTGTCATTCAGGGGTGCGAAGAACCGTGGCAGTTGTCCGGCAGCGCTTCTGGTGGGCGTCCCTAGAGGCTGACGTCCGGGATTATATCCAGGCCTGCACCACCTGCGCCAGGGGCAAGGCTGACCACCGCCGGGCATCAGGTTTACTCCAGCCGCTGCCCATGCCTCATCGCCCCTGGTCCCACATCGGCCTGGATTTTGTCACGGGCCTCCCGCCGTCCCAGGGTAACACCACCATCCTCACGATAGTGGACCGATTCTCCAAGGCGGCCCACTTCGTGGCCCTCCCGAAGCTCCCAACAGCCCAGGAGACAGCGGACCTCCTGGTCCACCACGTCGTCCGGCTGCATGGGATTCCAACAGACATCGTCTCCGATCGCGGCCCCCAGTTCTCCTCGCAAGTCTAGAGGAGCTTCTGCCGGGAACTGGGGGCCATGGTGAGTCTCTCGTCCGGGTACCACCCTCAGACCAACGGGCAAGCAGAACGGGTAAACCAGGAGGTGGAGCAGGCCTTGCGCTGCGTGACTGCCGCACACCCGGCGGCCTGGAGTACCCATTTGGCCTGGATCGAGTATGCCCATAACAGCCAGGTGTCTTCAGCCACCGGCCTCTCCCCTTTTGAGGTATGTCTGGGGTATCAGCCCCCGTTGTTTCCGGTGGTTGAGGGAGAGATCGGTGTGCCCTCGGTCCAGGCCCACCTGCGGAAGTGCCGTCGGGTGTGGCGTGCCGCCCGTTCTGCTTTGCTAAAGGCCCGGACGAGGGCAAAAGCCCATGCAGACCGTCGGCGGACCCCGGCCCCTGCGTATCGGCCTGGGCAGGAGGTGTGGTTATCCACAAAGGACATCCCCCTCCAAGTGGACTCCCCCAAGTTACAGGACCTTTACATCGGCCCATTCAAGATCCTGAAGGTCATCAGTCCAGCCGCAGTGAGGCTTCGGCTGCCGGCCTCACTGCGGATCCATCCTGTGTTTCATGTGTCCCGGATTAAACCTCATCACTCCTCACCCCTCTGTACTCCGGGTCCGGCGCCGCCTCCTGCCCGGATCATCGATGGCGAGCCGGCTTGGACTGTACGCCGGCTTTTGGATGTTCGTAGGATGGGCCGGGGCTTCCAGTATTTGGTGGACTGGGAGGGGTACGGCCCCGAAGAACGCTCCAGGGTGAAGAGGAGCTTCATCCTGGACCCGGCCCTCCGGGCCGATTTCTACCGCCGCCACCCGGACAAGCCTGGTCGGGCGCCAGGAGGCTCCCGTTGAGGGGGGGGTCCTGTTGTGTGGGCCGCCAGAAGAGGAGGTACTGCTGGCCCACCACCAGAGGGCGCCCTGCCTGGAGTGCGGGCTCCAGGCACCAGAGGGCGCAGCCGCCTCACAGGAGCAGCTAGGGTGACAGCTGTCACGCATCACCTGCAACAGCTGTTACCAATCAGCAGGGGTACATCAGCAGGACGACGTCTCCACCTCTTTGCTGAGATATCGTTCTACCTGGAAGGTAATATTCTCAGCTGACTGCTTGACAGTAACCTTTTGTGATTTTTGTGAGTGATAACAGACCTTTTTTCCAACGAGAGGTGGAGGTAGCTTTCCTGCCGTGCGGATTACTGGGTGCAAACGCGCCCACCTTTAATTGTGTTTTTGTTCCTCGCCAGCAGTACCAGGTCCAACACGCGGAGGCAGTGGCCACCTGGGAGTTCGGGACTTGGCGGCTCCAGTATTCCCGGGGTCTGGTGGCGGAGGAAATCGTGTGGTTCCGGTTCTGCTTTGGACAGGTGTCTCCTATCTTCGAGCCTGCCCACACGACACCTTTGTGAATTGATTCTGATCTATTGTTGTAATCTGTTGTATTTGTTGTGCACATTCACAACAGTAAAGTGTTGTTATTTGACCTACTCCATTGTCTGTTCCTTTGCGCCCCCTGTTGTGGGTCCGTGTACCGACACTTTCCCAACACCCTTTTCGTCACAACAGTACAGTAGAGCAAATGCAACACTACGGTAGCTGGGAAGTACAAAAACACTGTTACAAAAGGCAGAACACTTTTACAAAAAGTCCCAAAACAAATTTAGAAATGACAGATTCTGATAGAAGGGAAATGTCTGTCATTTTGTAAATTTGTTTCAGGACTTTTTGTAAAAGTGTTTTGCTTTTTGTAATTTTGATTTGCACTTCCCAGCCACCGTATGATACCATCCCTATCATTTCTGTCTGCTTTTTTGTTTTGCAGTATTCTGTGTGAGATCAGCTGCAGTGGATACTAATCTTTGTTTTTAAGCTACAACAAACAAAAAGCATTAAACAAGACATCATGGTAATTGATTGCTAATAGCTTTATTTGCATTGAGTACATTGAAGGAAACTGAAACACACACATTTTAGAGAGAATGTTCAGCGTTCAACCCTTTGCATGAAGGTTTAATTCTCACAAAGGATCATTCACACAATTCTTGTCCAGGACAAAGGGCAAAGGTCAGCGCCCAGACATGTGGTTTGGTCATTGCAAAGCTCAGAGGGGCGTGGTGGCTGAAGCATGAGAGGAGGTCGCTCGGGAATTCACGCTTACTCATTGTCAGAATCATCGGCTGCACCACTGACGATGTAGGTCTGTTCCTGGTGGTCCACCTCCACCTCATCGTCCTCATTTTTGACGGTTCTGTCGGGAGAGACGTCACACAGCTCACTGAAAAAAATGCTACTTTGAATCAACTTAAAAAAATTGATGTAATTTGTTACAGCTAATTTTTTTAGTTTCTCACAATTTATAATTCTGATTTTGTAAAGTGATTCCAGCAGATTTAAACTGGAAACCACAATTTTCCATTAGACCAATATAAATAAGTCCTTTGAATGAAGTGCACTGTGTTTCACTTTTTTCAGTGAGTGGATGTAATAAACTACAAAAGAAGCTCAGGTGGATGTGATCCATGCAGAAATAGGCAGCTGTCCTCTGGCATCTCAGACCACAAAAAAAATGTGCATTATTTACTTCAGTACTTATTAGGTCAGAGGTCTCAAACTGGCAGCCTGAGGGCCGAATGTGGCACACAAGCAAAAAGATTATGGGCCAATACTTGCTTTATTTTTTATTATTCAATTATGTTTCTTCTCGGTTGCAAATTCCAAGTTTTGATTTCAGCAAACATTAAGAAGGTTGCTGGGAGCTGTAACGTGATTGTTCACGTCCTGTCAGAAGTTGCTGTATGATGATCTCAGCCACTCACTGTCCTCAACTGAAGACTTAGTCTTACCCACCCAGAGTGGCACTGTTGTCCCTAAACTCCTCACATGAAGTGAAGCAGTTGAGCGTCTTGTTCCTGCAGCAACTCAGCATCCCCCCCCCCCAAGGGAGAGACAGCCTCAGCCAGCAGATGTTTATCTGCATGTGGTGAAATGTTGAACTTCTAGACAGATTCACTGATCTCAGCAAGGACATTCATGTCATCAGCCTTTGAGATCGGGAGATGTCTGGGACGAGCACGAGGTCTCTGCTCAGAGGTGAGACGATGCATTTCAGGTCCTAGTGCTTCAGATTGTACTGTGTGGTTGTGAAACTTGGCTTAAGGCGATGACTAGATGTTTTGGGCCATTGGTCTCTTCGGAGGATCCTCAGGTATGACTGAAATGACTGTTTCAAGTGAGTGGTTACTGAGGAAGACTGAGAGGAGGAGTATTACTCGTATTGTGAGGGAACGCCAGCTATGACATTCAGGCCATGTGGTGTGTTTCTCTGAGAATGATCCAAGACAGAGGAGTCTCAATGTTGAGGACCTCAACTGCTGGAGAAGGCCAAGGTCCATGTATCACCTGGCTGTGGCAGGTAGATGGTCACTTTCAAGAGGTGGGGATGGACCGGTTTTCTGCCTTGGTAGTTGTTATCCAGGAGGCTGCGATGTGGTGCACCAGAGCAGCCCTTCCCTGACCTGCACTGGGTATGAAAACTGCCAGCTTGGTGGTTTTTTCCTGTAGAAATTGCAGGCAAAACCTACTGATCTATTATCATTAGGGTTTAATATGATGTATTGATTGATTTATTTTCACCTTTGATCAGACACTAGTCCTCAGTGAAGTGGAGTTTGAGACCACTGCACTAAAACAATTCCACCAGTCTGAATTCCACATTAAGGTCTTTTCTTTCTTTTTCTTTATCATGAATCTAGCTCATCTCAAGCTTCATGTTTTGCTTCCTGATGTGATGATAAATTGTGATTAAAGGAAACAGAAAAAATACCTGATGGTACCTTTACCTAATGAGCACCGTCCTTCTTTCGGTCACCTCCACCGCCTGCGTTGTGTAGGATTCGATGTTGCGATCATAGTCATCTGATCCGTATCTTATTCCAGTACCACCAATTCCTACACCAGTTCCCCCACTGCCAGATACAACAACTCCTACATCATCTCCAGCTGTTTTCCCTGCACCCTTCACAACTCCACTGCCTGCAGTTCCTCCATCTCTTCCTCTTCCGGCAGAAGCCATTCCATGGTCTTTACCCCTGTCTCCATCCTTGCCTCTAGAGGTTCCACCTCCTGTCCGTTCATCTGTACCCCCACCTATAACACCCGTGTCCCCTGAGCCTGCTCTGCCACCTCCTGTACTCACTGTGACACCACTATCACTCTTCACTCCTGCACCAAACCCCAAATTTCCCCTGTCACCCCCTCCAGAAATTCCTGCACTCACACCCACTCCTCCTCCAACTCCTCCATCCACATCTCCAACTCCAAATCCATGACCACCACCAACGTCAGCCACACCAATCCTACTGGTAGGTCCTTTCCTGTCATCTGGACTTACAGGACCCATTCTTCCACTTTGTCCTCTGGCAGCGCTGCCTGAACCTGTACCTTGGCCTCCTACACCTGTTCCTGGTCCACTCCCCATGCCTACAAAACCACCACCACCCAGTCCACCTCCTATGCTGCTGCCCATGCCACTGCCCATGTCTGCAACCATTCCACTGCCTATGCCACCGCTCATACTACTGCCCATTCCACTGCCCATGCCAATGCTCACACTACTGCCCATTCCACCGCCCATGCCACCGCTCATGCCACCACTCATGCCACCGCTCATACTACTGCTCATGTCTCCGCCCATTCCACTGCCCATTCCACCACCCATGCCTCCTCCACCTAAACCTGTGCCCATCCCAGCATCAATGGCGTTCATGCTACAGCTGGTCAGAGACAGTGTTTGTATCATGCCAGAGAGCCGCAGGTCCTCTCCTTCAATCAGCTTTCTGTAAAATGAAAATGCAACAGAAAAGATTTATATGCATATATTTTGTGGCATTATGTCCGATCTGAAATGATATTTCCTTCACCTGTAAGTGGTGATCTCAATCTCCAGAGCCATCTTGACATTCAGCAGGTCCTGGTACTCACGTAGGTGCAGTGCAATCTTCTCCTTGGTGGATTTGAGCTCAAGCTGCAGGACCTCAATCTGAGCCTAATGGTTCAGACAGAGCTGTATGAAGGAGCTGTGGTGGTGACTTTGTGTCTGCGGGACTGTGTTTGTTAATGAAGGAGGAGCTGTTCCGTGCACTGAAGGAGTGCACGAGGCTCATGCACTCTACCTGCAGGTCTTCCAATTCCTTCTTATACTTTTCTTGTCTCTCTCGGATTTTGGCTTCAAGAGCTTCATTGCTGGTCCTCAGAGAATCCAAGTCACGCTCTTTGCTTTGGATCTTAAGTTAAATTTAGAACAATGTCACTTCAAATTCCTGTTCCTATTTTTAAATGATGTTATCTAATCATTCCTTATTCTGTAAGTTTTGATACTTACGTCTTTTTTGGCACCTGCTATTTCTTCTCTAACACTTCGAATCCTGTCCACATGTCTTGATGTCTTCTGGGTTAGATCTACAAACTTGTTTTTATACCACGAGTCCATCTCCTAGAAAATAAAGAAGACATGATGTTCATTTTAAATTCAGAGGCTTTGACTTGCTGATGACCTCATTTTACCTGGAGGTTTTTGGAAGCAATGTCATCATACTGCTTTTGGATTTGTTTCAAAGCGGCTGCCAGGTCAGGCAGAGCGAACGCAGCCTCAGCCGAGACGTGAGCCGCATAGATCTGCTTCATCAGCTCATCAATTTCCTGCACAAACAAAGTAAAATAAAGAGGTCACACTGTGCATAATGTTTTCTGGCTGCACACTTTAGAGTGGCCTTTAATGGTGACGTTTGTGTAATAATCGTGCAGTTTGATGATCTGTCACGTCAGCCGGGTGGGCGGGTCACACTGGCAAAGGTGAAGAAGTCTGAGATTTTTTACTTCAGTGCATGAAAAACAGGAACAAGTCCAAATGTGTTTGTTGAGTATATTAGCTCATTGAAAAGCTGCGTAATATGACGCCTTTAATAATAATGAAAACCAAAGTTAACGTGTTGATATAAATGTAGAGTTGTGATCTACCTGTTGATGGACGCGTGTCAGGAATTCAATCTCAGCTTCCAGCTGCTCCAGCTTCTTCTCCATGGTGATCCGTGAAGACGTGGCTTTGTCCACATCCTGCAGAGCGAACATCATTATTCTCACCAGTGTTGTTTATTCATGTGCTGGTGCTGGATGATTTTTTTCCAAAGCGCTGCGTTGGTTAACGTACTGGACGGAAAGCTTCTATGTCTGCCTCGGCCTTCTTCCTCTGCTCAACCGCCTCCTCGTATTTAACTTTCATCGCCTCCAGTTGGGCAGCTGCAGACTTCTTTGCCACCAAGGAAACGTCCTGAAAACGAGAAGCTCATCAGTAACACAGCCGTGTGTTCGATTTGGAGGTGGGTGTGAGAACGTGTGCAAACAGAGCTTCTTTTGCTTTTTGCGCTTGAACGTCATCATTCGATGTGTTTTTGAAAGCGCCTGTGCAGAATCACGCCGCAGCTCTACCTCCGTCAGACCGCCAGGAACAAGCTGTTACCAGGTAAGAAGCCTTGAAAACACCAAGGTGACGTCTTGTTACCTGGAAGGACCTCATGCAGCTGGACGAGGTGTAAACCTCGCTGGGAACAAAGACCTCAGGATGACGTGTTGAAGTAGAGTCGTCTCACCCGCTGGACTCTCATCTGGTCGGCGATCATTTTCAGCTCCCTCAGCTGCTCTTCGTATAAGAGGCGCAGACCTGTTGGCTTCTGGAAGCGGTTCTGGTAGGCCTCGATCTCTGCCTCCAGTAGTTTGTTCTGCTGCTCAAGTGATCGAACCTTTAAAACAAGACCATCTGTGATGTGACAGGAAGTGAGTCGGACGCCACAGCAGGCTGGAAAAATGAGCCCCACGAACCTGATTTACACCCACACACACGGTAAAATACTTTGGGTTTCATACCTTATCGATGTATACAGCCAGTCTGTCATTGAGGACAATCATCTCCTGACGTTCGCTTGTTCTGGTGCTGAGGAACTCCTGGTTCTCAGCCGAGGCCACGTCCAGATCCACAGGAATCTCTCCATGGGGCCCGACACAGACCAAAGCTCCAGCACTCACTCTGCAAACACACCAGCACCCCTTATTTAACAAAATAAAATAAATCCCGTCTCTCTGCATCAGAGGTGGGACAAAGTCACTGCCAAGTCATTCTCAAGTCATCAATCTGCAAGTCCCAAGTCAAGTCTCAAGTCATCTTGCAAACAATTGGTTTTAATTATGACTTGAGACTTGACTTGGGACTTGCTGATTGATGACTTGAGAGTGACTTTGTCTCACCTCTGCTCTGCATGTTACAATATCATTATGTGGTCTGTAGGGTTCAGAGCCCTCTGTGCCCATTCATACATCTGGAGAGGCATCAGAAAGGGCATCCAGTGTCATCAGCTTCAGTCATTTTAAAATTATTAAATAACTGCTGACCTGAAAGTCTTCAACACCTGTACAACTAACTTGAAGAGCAAACCAGGTCACCTCCCCCCCCCCCCCCCCAAAAAAAAAACCCACAATGTAATGTAATTTAGGACTCCAGATACTGTGAAAGATAAATGATCCAGTGTGATATCCACACTGACTGTCCATGTGTCTGCACGTGTGCCCATGATATTTACAGTTGCTCATATGACAGTCCTGGTTTAATGTTAATTAGGCTGTTCCACAAGTCAACAGCAAGTGATGACACTGAACTATCTTCATCACTCTCATATTTGTTGTACTGTTGTTTTGCCATTTAAGTTTTTTATATACATTTAACTTCCCTTCACTGTTTTTCCTCAGGCATCTGAATAGAACTGGAAACCACATCTCATCTCCCCTGCACAACCATGTGTGTTCCAACAGCAATAATTCTGTTCTGTTCTATTCTATTCTATTCTATTCTGTTCTGTTCTGTTCTATTCTGTTTTGTTCTATTCTATTGTATTCTATTCTATTCTGTTCTGTTCTATTCTGTTTTGTTCTATTCTATTCTGTTCTATTCTGTTTTGTTCTATTCTATTCTATTCTATTCTGTTTTGTTCTATTCTATTCTGTTCTGTTCTGTTCTGTTCTATTCTATTCTATTCTGTTTTTTTTTTGTTCTGTTCTATTCTATTCTGTTCTGTTTTGTTCTATTCTATTCTGTTCTGTTCTGTTTTGTTCTATTCTATTCTATTCTGTTCTGTTCTATTCTATTCTCTTCTATTCTATTCTATTCTATTCTGTTTTGTTCTATTCTATTCTTTTCTGTTCTGTTCTATTCTGTTTTGTTCTGTTCTATTCTAAATTGGCGTGTTTAATTTTGCACTTCCATTCAGAGGTCTAAAATGATCTCAAGCTGGTTGATGTGACAATGTCATGTTTAGACTTTATCATTAAATCTGACCCAGAAACTATATGAATTTTCATGACAATTTTGAATTTATCATCACTTTAGAGCAGTGTGGGCCTTGGCCCCCTGGTGGTCTCTGACAGTACTGATTAATGTAGATTAATGTACTTTTCGTAAAGCCACCATGAACTGCCTTGAGACTGGGTTGAAAAGTTTAAAAGTGCACCCAAAATATTTAATTATTGTAAAAATGTAATGAAACAAAGATATTTAAATGGTGTAAATGACATTTTTCTGAACTAGTATATGATGTATATATAAATATTTCATTTTAATCACGTTTCAGTTCAAAATGGGTCACAGTAGAGTTTTTCTTTTCAGGAATGGAATTCCTTTAATGTATTCATAACGGATTGAATTTCTACAGGATCCAAGTCTGTTAACGTAAAACACACGAAGACAAGAAATAAAGCTGCAGACACGTTGTTATTTAAGACAAATTCCAGGAATCGTTTTTTTCCCCCCTTGGTGGAAGTGTGTACTCTCTGAGTGCCCTCCTAGTTTCATATGAAATATTTAATATGACAGTTTCATATTTTATCTGTATAAGTTCCTTTTCTCAGGTAGTACCAGCAGCTTTAGACTCTGTGGCCTCCGGGGTCAGTGACCCCGTGGCGTTGTGTCTCACCCTGCTCCAACCAGGCGAGGTCTGCGTGCGGCTGACACCGTGCGCCGTCCCACCGACTCCACACGCACACTGCCGGCTCCTGTTCTGCAGGAGCAGCCGGCTGAGCCGTGACGGGTCTCCCGCCTGGTGGGGGACGGACTGGACACTCTGACCTGGTAGGACGAGCTTGCGCTGTCCTCAAAGTGACGGCGATAGGACGAGATCCTCTCTGGGCTGCGGCTCATGCTGGCAGCTTGTTGTCCTCTGCAGGGAAAAAAACAGAAATCTGAAAACTGGGGCCGCTGCTACTCTGCATTCACACTCAGGACGGGTCGGCACGACCTCGGGTTTTATAGCCCGCACTGCAGCCCACACCCTGACCCTGTCATGGCTCATGAACCAGCACCTGTGGAATGTTGAACCTCTGCATCAGCTCAGACCCGCTGCTCAGATATGTGTCATTAGCTTGTGAGGAGCAGTGCTGGGTTTGGATCTCCGTGAGTCCATGTTCACATTATCCCTGTCAGACTCCCTCTGATGATCCTGTGTGATTCCTTCAATTATTCAATTTCAATTTATTTTCATTTATATAGTGCCAAATCACAACAGAGTTGCCTCAAGGTACTCCACACAGTAAGGTCTAACCTTACTAACCCCGAGAGCAAAGGTGGTAAAGAAAAACTCCTTCTGAGGAAGAAACTTCAAGCAGACCAGACTCAAAGGGGTGACCCTCTGCTTGGGCCATGATACAGACAAATTACAGAACAATTCACAAAACAAATATACAGGAAATGCTGTTGGTGCACAGGACAGGAGGGTCTCCAGCACAAATACCACACCCATCTCTGGATGGAGCTGCACCTTAAACAGAGAGAAAAAAACAGAATCAGTCATCAGAAAGACAAAAAAAAATACTGTATAATTTGTCAGTATTAAACAACAAGGAAAAACAGAAGAAATACTAAGGTGATCGCCGGCCACTAGCCCTAAGCTTCATTAAAAGACCCAGAATTTAGATAAAGTTGAGGCTGCGGCACGCTCCAATTACTAATAAAATGAATTAAAAGAGTAAAAAGCGTAATGCTATACTATACCAGTATGCTAGCCATACGAAAAGGAAAATAAATGTGTCACGTCTGGACTTGAAAGTCTCCACAGAATCTGACTGTTTTATTGAAGCAGGGAGATCATTCCACAGAACAGGGGCACGATAAGAGAAAGCTCTGTGACCCACAGACTTTTTAGTCCTGCACCCTGAGAACGCAAAGCCCGGGCTGGTACGTAAGGTTTAATTAGGTCAGCTCGGTAGGGAGGTGCCAGTCCATGAACAATTTTATAGGTTAGTAGCAGAACCTTAAAATCTGATCTCACTGGGACAGGAAGCCAGTGAAGAGACGCCAAAATGGGTGTAATGTGGTCGAACTTTTGGCTTCGTGTCAAAAGTCTGGCAGCAGCGTTTTGAACCAATTGGAGAGCCCTAATGCTAGACTGCAGTAAACTAGAAAATAGAACATTGCAGTAGTCCAATCTAGAAGAGATAAATGCATGGATCAGGGTCTCAAGCCATAGACAGGATGGGACAGATCTTTGCTATATTTCGCAGGTGGGAGAAAGCAGTCCTTGTAATTTTTCTAATGTGGAGGTCAAAGGACAACATAGGATCAAAAATGACCCCAAGGTTCCTCACTTTGTCAGTGTGATGAATGACACACGAGCCTAGGCTGAGCGTTAACTGGTCAAATTGATGCCGATGTCTCACTGGATCAAGAACCATCATTTCAGTCTTATCAGAGTTTAAAAGTAGGAAGTTTCTAGAAATCCAACTTCTCACTGCTGCAAGGCAATCTTCTAAGGATTTTATGTGAATGAGATTACCAGCAGTTATCGGCATGTATAACTGAGTATCATCAGCATAGCAGTGAAAGGTAATCCCAAAACGCCGCAATATGTGCCCAAGGGGTGCTATATAAAGGGAGAAAAGCAGGGTGCCTAAGACGGACCCCTGTGGAACCCCAAATTTCATGTCACTAAGGTTAGAGGTAGTGTTACTGTACAAAACACAGTGAGAACGACTGGTCAAGTATGACGTCAGCCATGCAAGGGCACTCCCAGTAATCCCAAAATGATTCTCCAGCCTATCAAGTAGAATATGATGATCCACTGTATCAAATGCAGCACTGAGATCTAACAGCAACAGAACAGTAGTGGTGTCCTAATCCATCATAAGCAGAAGATCATTCACCACTTTAGTGCGAGCCGTCTCTGTGGAATGATATTTTCTAAAAGCAGACTGCAGTGGCTCAAAGAGATTATTCTCAGTAAGATAGTCCATGAGCTGCCGTGACACCACTTTTTCCAGAATTTTAGAGCAAAATGATAATTTGATATCGGTTGATAGTTTTTCAACACACTCGGGTCAAGATTAAGTCTCTTAAATAATGGCTTAATCACTGCATATTTGAAACATTTAGGAACAGATCCAGAAGTTAAAGAAAGATTAATAATTTCCAGCACAGTCGGTCCAAGAGTGGACCACAGGTCCTTAAACAGTTTTGTTGGTATAGGATCAAATAAACAGGTTGTGCTTTTTGTTGACATTATGAGTTTTCATCAGCATGCCTAATGAGATACTATCAATTTCTGTAAATCTAGGTAATACCTCAGGTCCACTTTGTAGCCAGTAATGCATGCTTATAGTCTAAGATAGCATCACTTCACGCAAGGTGGAATACTTCTAATTTTGAATGACGCCATTTCCGTTCTAGACCTCTAGCCTTATGCTTGAGGTCACGCAGGTAATCATTGAACCAAGGTGACTGTGAAGCATGAGGCATCACAGAGGCATGATGTCAACATTCCAGACAGCAATACCACGTGTGAGAACCAAATCCAGGGTATTTCCACTAATGTGCGTCGAGTCCCGAATGTATTGCTGAAATGCATCCACAATTTCCATAAATGATTTGCAGAGGGGATCAGAAGGCTTATTTATATGAACATTAAAGTCACCAATGATCAGAATGTTATCTGCACTTGTTGACAAGTTAGAGATGAACGCACCAAATTCATCTAAGAATTCAGAATATGGGCCAGGAGGCCTATATACAAAGTAATATGGCTGATTTTTATTCTTCTGACCTTGGCAGTGCGTAATATCCTGAGCAGAGCAGAGAATCAGATGCTCAAATGAGTTATATTTGTGACCCCCAACAACTAATAAGCTAAACCTAGATTTATAAATAAGAGCAACACCCTCGCCTTGCTTCGCATCATGAGGGACGTGACTAAATGTATATGCTGGTGGGCAGGCCTCATTTAAGGGAAGGACAGCTGTTGGTTTAAACCAGGTTTCACATAACCCAATCATATCTAAGTGATGATCAATAATTAGATCATTGATCAACAATGATTTTGAGGACAGTGATCTTATGTTAACAAGACCTAGACTAAGGACCTCAGTGGGGTTGACAGTTGAACTGTTTGGATTTAGGGGTGGTTCCAGAGTAGGATATATAAGATGCCTATAAGTAGGTTTAGGTTTGAGACATTCCACGCGCGTTGTAGGTAGCAGACACAAAATCTTTGCTATTGCTGGAACAACCACTGAGCCATCCTCAATTTCAACATCATCCAATGTAGTAATGGATATTAAGTTTGCAAAGCATAGGTGGTAAGATGGCATAGAACGGCACAGAACAACTGGACCAAGACTAGACAACGCGGCATTTCAAGAAATGGAAAAAAAACCCCGCTAGATTAAATTTAATATCTACAAATAACAACAAAAGAAAGCCTTAACGACAACAGCTCTTGGCGGATGTGGAATCCGGAAACGACAACGGTGGATTGTATTGTGGATTTAGAAAACTATATCGATCACTACTTCCAGGCCTGCTGCTCGGATATGGCTTCTCTGGCACACAAAGACGACAACAACCCATGTAAACGTAAGAAAACGGACTCCTCTACAGACACGGAGGATCTCCAGACAACGGAGGTGGAGGTAAGTGTGCGCCGTTCCATAAACACAAAGCTGGATTCGCTCATGGCATTACACATGGAGATTAAAGACATTCAGGTAAGCCTCAACTTTGCATATGAAAAAATAGAACGGTTGGAGTCTGAAAATAAATCATTCAAAGTATCAGTGGAGATATTAACCAAAAAAGAACAGACACGCTAACCAAAGAAAACAAGAAGACAAATGAAATAATACTGGTTTTTCAGTGACAACTTCATTTTCTCAGGGATACCAGAAAACCCCGCTCAGATGATCCAGACACCCTCTTAAAAGACATCATGGTGTGTGCACAGACTTGGTGGACCCAAGAGCAGAAGACCTCGGCCCATCATCGCCAAACTGGAACATTACAAGCATAAAGAGTTCCACCGCACTTCTTTGTCCTTCCTGGGGTTCATCATCTCCTCCAACTCCGTCGCCCCTGATCCGGCTAAGGTTGCGGCGGTGAGAGATTGGCCCCAACCAACAAGCCGCAGGAAACTACAGCAGTTCCTTGGCTTTGCAAATTTCTACAGGAGGTTCATTAAAGGTTACAGTCAGGTAGTTAGCCCCCTGACTGCCCTGACCTCCACCAAGGTCCCCTTCGCCTGGTCGGATCGGTGCGAAGCCGCGTTCCAGGAGTTGAAACGCCGGTTCTCGACTGCACCAGTTCTGGTGCAGCCAGATCCTGATCGCCAGTACATAGTAGAAGTGGACGCCTCTGACTCAGGGATAGGAGCCGTGCTGTCCCACAGCGTGGAGGCTGATAAAGTCCTCCATCCTTGTGCCTTTTATTCCCGCAGGTTGACCCCAGCTGAACGGAACTATGACGTCGGCAATCGGGAACTTCTTGCGGTGAAGGAGGCTCTTGAAGAGTGGAGACACCTGCTGGAGGGGGCATCGTTGCCCTTCACGGTTTTCACAGACCATCGGAACCTGGAGTACATCCGGACCGCCAAGCGGCTGAACCCCAGGCAAGCCCGCTGGTCTCTGTTCTTCGGGCGCTTTGACTTCCAGATCACGTATCGCCCCGGGACCAAGAACCAAAAACCAGATGCATTGTCCCGGGTGCACGAAGAAGAAGCCAAAGCGGGGCTGTCGAACCCCACCGAGACCATCATCCCCGAGTCCACTGTCGTGGCCACCCTCACCTGGGACGTGGAGAAGACCGTCCGGGAGGCCCTGACAAGGAGCCCGGACCCGGGGACTGGCCCCAAGAACAGACTGTACGTCCCACCAGAGGCAAGAGCTGCCGTATTGGACTTCTGTCACGGGTCCAAGCTCTCCTGTCATCCCGGAGTGCGTAGGACCGTGGCAGTAGTCCAGCAGCGCTTCTGGTGGGCGTCCCTGGAAACCGACGTCCGGGACTACGTCCAGGCCTGTACCATCTGCGCCAGGGGCAAGGCAGACCATCGGAGGACGACGGGACTCCTCCAACCCCTGCCAGTGCCTCATCGCCCCTGGTCTCACATCGGCCTGGACTTCATCACGGGCCTCCCGCCGTCCCAGGGCAACACCATTATTCTCACGATAGTGGACCGGTTCTCCAAGGCGGCCCACTTCGTGGCCCTCCCGAAGCTCCCGACGGCCCAGGAGACGGCAGACCTCCTGGTCCACCACGTCATGCGGCTGCATGGGATACCATCGGACATCGTTTCAGATCGTGGTCCCCAGTTCTCTTCGCAGGTGTGGAAGAGTTTCTGTAAGGAGCTGGGGGCCACCGTGAGTCTCTCGTCCGGGTACCACCCCCAGACCAACGGCCAGGCAGAGCGGGCTAACCAAGAGTTGGAACAGGCCCTTCGCTGCGTCACCTCCGCGCACCCGGCGGCCTGGAGTCACCATCTGGCCTGGATCGAGTATGCCCATAACAGCCAAGTCTCGTCTGCTACCGGCCTCTCCCCTTTTGAGGCATGTTTGGGGTTCCAGCCCCCATTGTTCCCGCTGGTGGAGGGAGAGGTCGGTGTGCCCTCGGTCCAGGCCCACCTCAGGAGGTGCCGCCGGGTGTGGCGGACCGCCCGCTCTGCCCTGTTAAAGGCCCGGACGAGGGCCAAAACCCATGCGGACCGCCGACGTTCCCCGGCCCCCACATACCAGCCCGGGCAGGAGGTGTGGCTGTCAACAAAGGACATCCCCCTCTGTGTGGACTCACCCAAGTTAAAGGACAGATACATCGGACCATTCCCCATCCTCAAGATCATCAACCCGGCCGCAGTGAAGCTCCGACTCCCAGCTTCACTGCGGGTCCACCCTGTTTTCCACGTGTCCCGTATCAAGCCACACCACACCTCGCCCCTCTGTGCACCTGGACCTACGCCGCCTCCTGCCCGGCTCATCGACGGGGAGCCTGCTTGGACGGTCCGCAGGCTCCTGGACGTCCGTCGTAAGGGCCGGGGGTTCCAATATCTGGTGGACTGGGAGGGGTATGGACCTGAAGAACGCTCCTGGGTGAAGAGGAGCTTCATCCTGGACCCGGCCCTCCTGGCCGATTTCTACAGACGACACCCGGACAAGCCTGGTCGGGCGCCAGGAGGCGCCCGTTGAGGGGGGGGTCCTGTTGTGTGGGCCGCTGAAGAGGAGGTACTGCTGGCCCACTACCACCAGAGGGCGCCCTGCTTGGAGTGCGGGCTCCAAGCACGAGAGGGCGCCAGATCCAGAGGAAGTGACAGCTGTCACTCATTACTCCAGCTGTCACTCATCTACACCACCATATAAGCCGGACTGCAACTCCACCTCCCCGCCGAGAAATCGACTACCAGTACCAAGGTAATTTCTCTGCTGACTGACACATTGTGTAACCAACTGAACTTCTATTGCAGCCGTTTTCCTGAAGTGTTGCTTTGTCTGGAGGATTGGCGTTTGGTGTGACAGTGACGGCTTCACCTCGCACCCCCTCCCAGATAAGTGGTTGATCAGGAGCTGCACGAGTGTGTGTGATTTGGAGGTGGAGGTGCTCCCTCCTAACGGTGTCTGGACTGTAATTACTGAGTGTGCGGACTCACACTCATACATCATCTTTCTGTTTTCTGCCAGCAGTACCAGGGTCAACAGCCGAAGACAGAGGCCGCCTGGGGACTCGGGACTTGGCGGCTCCGGTGTTCTTCAGACCGTTGGTGGTGGAGGCCGTGTGGGACGCGGCTTCTCTCTCGTCGGGCGTCTTCTATCTTCGAGCCTGCCCACACGTCACCTGGTGTTTATTGACTGTGAAAATTACGACACATTTCGTTGTGTAATATCACAACATTAAATTGTTACCTTTTGGCTTACTCATTGTCCGTTCATTTGCGCCCCCTGTTGTGGGTCCGTGCTACGACACCTTCCCAACACATTGTTTTCAAAAACTTCTAATTTAATGGCCAATTTGACAGTCGTCATTGGAGGGGACTTTAACGTTGCTTTAAATCCATCTTTAGATCGTTCCAGTTCTCCAACATCTGTAAGACTTTCTCAGTCTGCTAAAACTATAAAGGAGTATATGGAGGACTTTGGTCTGGTGGATAGTTGGAGAATCAAAAATACATTGACAAAGGAATACACATTTTTCTCTCCTGTATATCAGTCTCATTCTAGAATTGACTTGTTCCTAACTAGTAATTCTATAACTATCAAAATTAATTCTAAAATTCATTCCATCACTATCAGCGATCATGCACCTGTGTCACCTTCAGGACAAATAGAATCCACTATTAAACCATCTCACTCATGGTGCTTTACCACCTCACTTTTAAAGGACTGTGAATTTGACAGAATCATAAGGAAGGCAGACTTTATAGAAAGAAATGACTCTCCGAGTGTTTCTCCTTCTTTGCTTTGGGAAACAGGAAAAGCAGTAATCAGAGGGAAAATTATTTCATATTCCTCTTATAAAAATAAAATGGAGCATAAATTAGGAAATGACCTTGAAGAAAAAATTAAACATTTAACAAACAAATATGCGGCAGACGCAAGTGATCAAACTCTGTCTGAATTAAATAATGCAAAATTCCAACTTGACAATATTATATCGAAAAAAAAGAGAGTCCCTCATTCAGCGACTTAGATATAATAATTTTGAACATAACAATAAATCAGGTAAATTTCTGGCAAATCAACTAAAACGCAATAAGGAAAAATCAAGGATAACATCTATTAGGGATCAAGCTGGAAACTACACACAGTCACCACAGGAAATTAATCAGATATTTAAGAACAATTATAGTAATCTGTATTCATCAGAGAATGCACCTAATCCAGTAGATATCCAGACATTCCTTGATAATCTAAACTTGCCTCAACTTTCTAAAGAGCACACTGAATCATTAGACACTCCTGTAACTATCATAGAACTACATGCAGCTTTGAATAAAATGCCTAATGGCAGGGTTCCGGGTCCAGATGGTTTTCCTCACAAATTCCTGAAACATTTTTGGGACGTACTGGCTCCACTATTCTTTAGGACTGTTTCAGAAATTTGGATTAAAGGTCAAATTCCCACTCATATGAATACTGCAGCAATAAAACGTATATTGAAACCAGAAAAAGACCCTACTCTGACCTGTAATTACCGTCCGCTATCACTAATAAATACTGATGTAAAAATCATTGCTAAGGCATTGGCATCTCGCTTAGAAAAAATATTGCCATCGATAATACATAATCAATCAATCAATCAACTTTTTTCTTGTATAGCGCCAAATCACAACAAACAGTTGCCCCAAGGCGCTCCACATTGCAAGGCAAGGCCATACAATAATTATGAAACACAGTCTACGTCTAAAGCAACATAACCAAGGGATGGTCCAGGGTCACCCGATCCAGCCCTAACTATAAGCCTTAGCGAAAAGGAAAGTTTTAAGCCTAATCTTAAAAGTAGAGAGGGTATCTGTCTCCCTGATCTGAATTGGGAGCTGGTTCCACAGGAGAGGAGCCTGAAAGCTGAAGGCTCTGCCTCCCATTCTACTCTTACAAACCCTAGGAACTACAAGTAAGCCCGCAGTCTGAGAGCGAAGCGCTCTAATGGGGTAATATGGTACTATGAGGTCCCTAAGATAAGATGGGACCTGTTTATTCAAAACCTTATAAGTAAGAAGAAGAATTTTAAATTCTATTCTAGCATTAACAGGAAGCCAATGAAGGGAGGCCAACACGGGTGAGATATGCTCTCTCCTGCTAGTTCCCGTCAGTACTCTAGCTGCAGCATTCTGAACCAACTGAAGGCTTTTTAGGGAACTTTTAGGACAACCTGATAATAATGAATTACAATAGTCCAGCCTAGAGGAAACAAATGCATGAATTAGTTTTTCAGCATCACTCTGAGACAAGACCTTTCTGATTTTAGAGATATTGCGTAAATGCAAAAAGGCAGTCCTACATATTTGTTTAATATGCGCTTTGAATGACATATCCTGATCAAAAATAACTCCAAGATTTCTCACAGTATTACTAGAGATCAGGGAAATGCCATCCAGAGTAACGATCTGGTTAGACACCATGCTTCTAAGATTTGTGGGGCCAAGTACAATAACTTCAGTTTTATCTGAGTTTAAAAGCAGGAAATTAGAGGTCATCCATGTCTTTATGTCTGTAAGACAATCCTGCAGTTTAGCTAATTGGTGCGTATCCTCTGGCTTCATGGATAGATAAAGCTGGGTATCATCTGCGTAACAATGAAAATTTAAGCAATACCGTCTAATAATACTGCCCAAGGGAAGCATGTATAAAGTGAATAAAATTGGTCCTAGCACAGAACCTTGTGGAACTCCATAATTAACTTTAGTCTGTGAAGAAGATTCCCCATTTACATGAACAAACTGTAATCTATTAGACAAATATGATTCAAACCACCGCAGCGCAATGCCTTTAATACCTATGACATGCTCTAATCTCTGTAATAAAATTTTATGGTCAACAGTATCAAAAGCAGCACTGAGGTCCAACAGAACAAGCACAGAGATAAGTCCACTGTCCGAAGCCATAAGAAGATCATTTGTAACCTTCACTAATGCTGTTTCTGTACTATGATGAATTCTAAAACCTGACTGAAACTCTTCAAATAGACCATTCCTCTGCAGATGATCAGTTAGCTGTTTTACAACTACCCTCTCAAGAATCTTTGAGAGAAAAGGAAGGTTGGAGATTGGCCTATAATTAGCTAAGATAGCTGGGTCAAGTGATGGCTTTTTAAGTAATGGTTTAATTACTGCCACCTTAAAGGCCTGTGGTACATAACCAACTAACAAAGATAGATTGATCATATTTAAGATTGAAGCATTAAATAATGGTAGGACTTCCTTGAGCAGCCTGGCAGGAATGGGGTCTAATAAGCATGTTGATGGTTTGGATGAAGTAACTAATGAAAATAACTCAGACAGAACAATCGGAGAGAAAGAGTCTAACCAAATACCGGCATCACTGAAAGCAGCCAAAGATAACGATACATCTTTGGGATGGTTATGAGTAATTTTTTCTCTAATAGTCAAAATTTTGTTAGCAAAGAAAGTCATGAAGTCATTACTAGTTAAAGTTAATGGAATACTCAGCTCAATAGAGCTCTGACTCTTTGTCAGCCTGGCTACAGTGCTGAAAAGAAACCTGGGGTTGTTCTTATTTTCTTCAATTAGTGATGAGTAGAAAGATGTCCTAGCTTCACGAAGGGCTTTCTTACAGAGCAACAAACTCTTTTTCCAGGCTAAGTGAAGATCTTCTAAATTAGTGAGACGCCATTTCCTCTCCAACTTACGGGTTATCTGCTTTAAGCTACGAGTTTGTGAGTTATACCACGGAGTCAGACACTTCTGATTTAAAGCTCTCTTTTTCAGAGGAGCTACAGCATCCAAAGTTGTCTTCAATGAGGATGTAAAACTATTGACAAGATACTCTAACTCCCTTACAGAGTTTAGGTAGCTACTCTGCTCTGTGTTGGTATATGACATTAGAGAACATAAAGAAGGAATCATATCCTTAAACCTAGTTACAGCGCTTTCTGAAAGACTTCTAGTGTAATGAAACTTATTCCCCACTGCAGGGTAGTCCATCAGGGTAAATGTAAATGTTATTAAAAAATGATCAGACAAAAGGGAGTTTTCAGGGAATACTGTTAAGTCTTCTATTTCCATACCATAAGTCAGAACAAGATCTAAAATATGATTAAAGTGGTGGGTGGACTCATTTACTTTTTGAGCAAAGCCGATAGAGTCTAATAATAGATTAAATGAAGTGTTGAGGCTGTCATTCTCAGCATCTGTGTGGATGTTAAAATCGCCCACTATAATTATCTTATCTGAGCTAAGCACTAAGTCAGACAAAAGGTCTGAAAATTCACAGAGAAACTCACAGTAACGACCAGGTGGACGATAGATAATAACAAATAAAACTGGTTTTTGGGACTTCCAATTTGGATGGACAAGACTAAGATACAAGCTTTCAAATGAATTAAAGCTCTGTCTAGGTTTTTGATTAATTAATAAGCTGGAATGGAAGATTGCTGCTAATCCTCCGCCCCGGCCCGTGCTACGAGCATTCTGACAGTTAGTGTGACTCGGGGGTGTTGAATCATTTAAACTAACATATTCATCCTGCTGTAACCAAGTTTCTGTTAGGCAGAATAAATCAATACGTTGATCAATTATTATATCATTTACCAACAGGGACTTAGAAGAAAGAGACCTAATGTTTAATAGACCACATTTAACTGTTTTAGTCTGTGGTGCAATTGAAGGTGCTATATTATTTTTTCTTTTTGAATTTTTATGCTTAAATAGATTTTTGCTGGTTATTGGTGGTCTGGGAGCAGGCACCGTCTCTACGGGGATGGGGTAATGAGGGGATGGCAGGGGGAGAGAAGCTGCAGAGAGGTGTATAAGACCACAGCTCTGCCTCCTGGTCCCAACGCTAGACAGTCACAGTTTGGAGGATCCCAAAAAATTGGCCAGATTTCTAGAAATGAGAGCTGCTCCCTCTAAAGTGGGATGGATGCCGTCTCTCCTAACAAGACCAGGTTTTCCCCAGAAGCTTTGCCAATTATCAATGAAGCCCACCTCATTTTTTGGACACCACTCAGACAGCCAGCAATTCAAGGAGAACATGCGGCTAAACATGTCACTCCCGGTCTGATTGGGGAGGGGCCCAGAGAAAACAACAGAGTCCGACATTGTTTTTGCAAAGTTACACACCGATTCAATGTTAATTTTAGTGACCTCCGATTGGCGTAACCGAGTGTCATTACTGCCGACGTGAATTACAATCTTACCAAATTTACGCTTAGCCTTAGCCAGCAATTTCAAATGTCCTTCGATGTCGCCTGCTCTGGCCCCCGGAAGACAATTGACAATGGTTGCTGGTGTCGCTAACTTCACATTTCTCAAAACAGAGTCGCCAATAACCAGAGTTTGATCCTCGGCGAGTGTATCGTCGAGTGGGGAAAAACGGTTAGAGATGTGAACGGGTTGACGGTGTACACGGGGCTTCTGTTTAGGGCTACGCTTCCTCCTCACAGTCACCCAGTCAGCCTGCCTTCCCGACTGCACGGGGTCTGCCAGGGGGGAACTAACGGCGGCTAAGCTACCTTGGTCCGCACCGACTACAGGGGCCTGGCTAGCTGTAGAATTTTCCACGGTGCGGAGCCGAGCCTCCAATTCGTCCAGCCTGGCCTCCAAAGCTACGAATAAGCTGCACTTATTACATGTACCGTTACTGCTAAAAGAGGCCGAGGAATAACTAAACATTTCACACCCAGAGCAGAAAAGTACGGGAGAGACAGGAGAAGCCGCCATGCTAAAACGGCTAAGAGCTAGTAGCTACGCTAAGCTAGCGGATTCCCAAACAGGGAATCCGACACTAGACAGGCTGTGGAGCAGCACAGGTAACGCACGACAACAGTGCTAAAATAAAATAAAAATCCACTAGACAGGCTGTGGAGCAGCACAGGTAACGCACAACAGTGCTAAAAAATAAAATAAAATAAAAATAAAAATCCACTGGACAGGCTGTGGAGCAGCACAGGCAACGCACGACAACAGTGCTAAAACAAAATAAAATCCACTAGACAGGCTGTGGAGCAGCACAGGTAACGCACGACAACAGTGCTAAAATAAAATAAAAATCCACTAGACAGGCTGTGGAGCAGCACAGGTAACGCACAACAGTGCTAAAAAATAAAATAAAATAAAAATAAAAATCCACTGGACAGGCTGTGGAGCAGCACAGGCAACGCACGACAACAGTGCTAAAACAAAATAAAAATCCACTAGACAGGCTGTGGAGCAGCACAGGTAACGCACGACAACAGTGCTAAAATAAAATAAAAATCCACTAGACAGGCTGTGGAGCAGCACAGGTAACGCACAACAACAGTGCTAAAAAATAAAATAAAATAAAAATAAAAATCCACTGGACAGGCTGTGGAGCAGCACAGGTAACGCACAACAACAGTGCTAAAAAATAAAATAAAATAAAAATAAAAATCCACTGGACAGGCTGTGGAGCAGCACAGGCAACGCACGACAACAGTGCTAAAACAAAATAAAATCCACTAGACAGGCTGTGGAGCAGCACAGGTAATGCACGACAACAGTGCTAAAACAAAATAAAAATCCACTAGACAGGCTGTGGAGCAGCACAGGTAACGCACGACAACAGTGCTAAAACAAAATAGAAATCCACTAGACAGGCTGTGGAGCAGCACAGGTAACGCACAACAACAGTGCTAAAACAAAATAAAAATCCACTAGACAGGCTGTGGAGCAGCACAGGTAATGCACAACAACAGTGCTAAAACAAAATAAAAATCCACTGGACAGGCTGTGGAGCAGCACAGGTAACGCACAACAACAGTGCTAAAACTAAAATAAAATAAAAATAAAAATCCACTGGACAGGCTGTGGAGCAGCACAGGCAACGCACGACAACAGTGCTAAAACAAAATAAAAATCCACTAGACAGGCTGTGGAGCAGCACAGGTAACGCACGACAACAGCGCTAAATAAAAATCCACTGGACAGGCTGTGGAGCAGCACAGGTAACGCACGACAACAGCGCCCAAAAAAATAAAATAAAAATCAAAATCCACTGGACAGGCTGTGGAGCAGCACAGGTAACGCACGACAACAGTGGTAAAAAATAAAATAAAAATCCACTGGACAGGCTGTGGAGCAGCACAGGTAACGCACGACAACAGTGCTAAAAAAAAAAATAAAAAAAAAAATAAAAAAAATAAAATAAAATAAAATAATAAAATAAAAATCCACTGGACAGGCTGTGGAGCAGCACAGGTAACACACGACAACAGTGGTAAAAAACAAAACAAAAATCCACTGAACAGGCTGTGGAGCAGCACAGGTAACACACGACAACAGTGGTAAAAAATAAAATAAAAATCCACTGAACAGGCTGTGGAGCAGCACAGGTAACGCACGACAACAGTGCTAAAAAAAAAAAATAAAAAAAAAAATAAAAAAAATAAAATAAAATAAAATAATAAAATAAAAATCCACTGGACAGGCTGTGGAGCAGCACAGGTAACACACGACAACAGTGGTAAAAAACAAAACAAAAATCCACTGAACAGGCTGTGGAGCAGCACAGGTAACACACGACAACAGTGCTAAAAAAAAAAAAAAAAAAAAAAAAAAATCCACTGAACAGGCTGTGGAGCAGCACAGGTAACGCACGACAACAGCGCCAAAAAATAAAATCAAAATCCACTGAACAGGCTGTGGAGCAGCACAGGTAACACACGACAACAGTGGTAAAAAATAAAATAAAAATCCACTGGACAGGCTGTGGAGCAGCACAGGTAACACACGACAACAGTGGTAAAAAATAAAATAAAAATCCACTGGACAGGCTGTGGAGCAGCACAGGTAACACACGACAACAGTGCTAAAATAAAATAAAAATCCACTAGGCAGGCTGTGGAGCAGCACGACAACAGTGCTAAAAAATAAAATAAAAATAAAAACGAAAGCGTTAGCAAGCTAGTTAGCTTGCCAACGCTGATGAAGGTTAGCTGATAAAAGAGCTCCGTCGCGATGCTTCGACCGTTAGAGGTCTTCTTTAGGCGTTGGAGCACGGTGAAAAAGTAAAAAAAAGTAAAAAAGTCTTGAAAAAGACTGTTAATTCAAAGAACTCAAACAGCTCAGTTCAAACAGCTAACAGATACAGCAGAACACCGCTGCATAAGGACCAAACTGGGTTTATTAAGGGTCGACATTCTACCAATAATGTCAGAACACTTCTCAGTCTCATTGACAAATCACAGTGTAGCAATACAAAGGCAATAGTGGTGTCATTGGATGCAGAAAAAGCCTTTAATAGAGTCAGTTGGCTTTGGAGAATCATTTATTCATTGGATCACAACTCTATATAACTCACCAAAGGCCACAGTCACAACTAATGAGATTACCTTTCAAAGTTTCACTTTGCAAAGAGGGACTAGACAAGACTGCCCACTGTCACCGCTATTATTTGTAATATTTATAGAACCACTTGCGGCTGCAATACGTCAGAAGGTCAGCATCAAGGGTACCTGCACCCACATCATATTGGGGTGTAAGTAGCACATTGTAGGGTTCATATAGATTTGCGGTTGTTGGGGAAAGTGTAGTGACACGGACCCACAACAGGGGGCGCAAATGAACGGTCAATAGATGAGCCAAAAGGTAACAATTTAATGTTGTGAATGTGCACAACGATTATACAGACAATCACAGAATCTGATAGCAGTCAATACACAAAGGTGACGTGTGGGCAGGCTCGAGGATAGAAGACATCTGTCCTGAGAAAAGGCGGAACCACACGATTTCCACCGCCACCGAACCTGGTGAATACTGGAGCCGCCAAGTCCCGAATTCTCAGGTGATCACCGTCCCCGACTGTCGGATATGGTACTGCTGGCGAGGAGCACAAACAGTGAGATGTGGGTGTGTGCACACCCAGTAACAAAAACAGTCAGAAGGTGGAAAGTCACCTCCACCTCTAATCACACACTCGTGCAGCTCCTGTTAAATCACTTATCTGGCTGGAGTGTGAAGCGAAGCCGTCGCTGATCACACTTTACGCCAATCCCACAGATAAGGAAACACCACAGGAATACGGCTGCAAAGAAGTTCAGATTATTACTCAATGTTTAAGTCAGCAGAGACAATTACCTTCACAGGTAGATGATATCTCGGCAGCGAGGTGGAGATGATGTCCGGCTTTTATGGAGTGGATTGATGAAGTGGAGATGGGTGACGGCTGTCATGAGTTGATGAGTGACAGCTGTCACCCCCGGCTGTGTCCGTGGCAGCAGTGCCCTCTCGTGCCTGAAGCCCGCACTTCAGGCAGGGCGCCCTCTGGTGGTGGGCCAGCAGTACCTCCTATTCTAGTGGCCCACACAACAGGACCCCCCCCTCAACGGGCGCCTCCTGGCGCCCGACCAGGCTTGTTCGGGTGACGGTGGTAGAAGTCGGCCAGGAGGGCCGGGTCCAGGATGAAGCTCCTCTTCACCCAGGAGCGTTCCTCTGGTCCATACCCCTCCCAGTCCACCAATTACTGAAACCCCCGGCCCTTACGACGGACGTCCAGGAGCCTGCGCACTGTCCATGCAGGCTCCCCGTCGATGATCCGGGCAGGAGGCGGCGCCGGTCCAGGAGTGCAGAGGGTGGAGGTGTGGTATGGCTTGACACGTGAGACATGAAAGACCGGGTGGATCCGCAGTGAAGCTGAAGCTACCAGCTTCACTGCGGATCCACCCGGACTGAGGACTTTGAGGATCTGGAATGGTCCAATGTAACGTTCCTTCAGCTTAGGGGAATCCACTTGTAAGGGGATGTCCTTCGTTGATAGCCATACCTCCTGCCCGGGCTGGTAAGCAGGGGCCGGGGAACGCCGGCGGTCTGCATGGGCCTTAGCCCTCGTCCGGGCCTTCAACAAGGCAGAGCGGGCAGTGCGCCACACCCGTCGGCATCTTCGCAGGTGGGCCTGGACCGAGGGCACACCGACCTCTCCCTCCACTACGGGCAACAGTGGGGGCTGATACCCCAGACACACTTCGAACAGGGAGAGGCCGGTGGCAGAGGATACCTGGCAGTTATGGACGTACTCGATCCAGGCCAGATGGTCACTCCAGGCCGACGGGTGTGCGGACGTGATGCAGCGGAGGGCCTGTTCAAGTTCTTGGTTGGCCCGCTTTGCCTGTCCGTTCGTCTGAGGATGATACCCGGACGAGAGGCTCACGCTGGCCCCCAGTTCCCTGCAGAAACTCCTCCACACCTGTGAGGAGAACTGAGGACCACGGTCCGAGACGATGTCCGCTGGTATCCCATGCAGACGCACGATGTGGCGGACCAGGAGGTCTGCTGTCTCCTGGGCCGTTGGGAGCTTCGGGAAGGCCACGAAGTGGGCCGCCTTGGAGAATCGGTCCACTATCATGAAGATGGTCGTCATGCCCTGGGACGGTGGGAGACCTGTGACAAAGTCCAGGCCAATGTGGGACCAGGGGCGACGAGGCACCGGTAGAGGCTGCAGAAGTTCTTGTGTCTTTGTGTGGTCTGCCTTGCCCCTGGCACAGGTGGTACAGGCCTGGACATACTCCCGGATGTCGGCCTCCATAGACGTCCACCAGAAGCGCTGCCGGACAACTGCCACGGTCCTTCACACCCCCGGATGACAGGAGAGCTTGGAACCGTGACAGAAGTCCAAGACTGCAGCTCTGGCCTCTGGTGGGATGTATAAACGGTTCTTCGGGGGTCCGGGCTCTGTGCCAGGGCCTCCCGGACGGTCTTCTCCACGTCCCAGGTGAGGGTGGCCACGATAGTGGACTCAGGAATGATGGACTCCGGTGGATCCGACAGCTCCGTCTTGACTTCATCTTCATGTACCCGGGACAAGGCATCCGATCTCTGGTTCTTGGTCCCGGGGCGATAGGTGATCCGGAAGTCAAAACGCCCGAAGAACAGTGACCAGCGGGCTTGCCTGTGGTTCAGCTGCTTGGCGGTCCTGATATACTCCAGGTTCCGATGGTCAGTGAAAACCGTGAACGGCACAGACGCTCCCTCCAACAGGTGTCTCCACTCCTCAAGAGTCTCTTTCACCGCAAGGAGGTCTCGATTGCCGACGTCATAGTTCCGTTCAGCTGGGGTCAACCTGCGAGAAAAGTAGGCACACGGGTGAAGAACCTTATCGGTCTCTCCGCTCTGGGATAGCACGGCTCCTATCCCTGAGTCAGAGGCGTCCACTTCAACCACAAACTGGCGGCTAGGGTCGGGCTGCACCAGAACTGGTGCAGACGAGAACCGGCGTTTCAACTCCTTGAATGCAGCTTCGCACCGATCCGACCAGGTGAAGGGGACTTTTGGAGAGGTCAGGGCTGTCAGGGGGCTAACTACCTGACTGTAGCCCTTAATGAACCTCCTGTAGAAATTTGCAAAGCCGAGGAACTGTTGCAGCTTCCTACGGCTTGTTGGTTGGGGCCAATCTCTCACCGCCGCAACCTTGGCCGGATCAGGGGCGACGGAGTTGGAGGAGATGATAAACCCCAGGAAGGACAAAGAGGTGCGGTGAAACTCACACGTCTCGCCCTTCACAAACAGCCGGTTCTCCAACAACCGCTGCAGGACCTGACGTACATGCTGGACATGAGTCTCAGGGTCCGGGGAAAACATGAATATGTCATCCAGATATACGAAGACGAATCGGTGCAGGAAGTCCCGCAAGATGTCGTTTACCAAAGCTTGGAACGTCGCGGGGGCGTTAGTGAGGCCGAACGGCATGACCAGGTACTCAAAATGACCTAATAGGGTGTTAAATGCTGTCTTCCATTCGTCTCCCTTCCGGATCCAAACCAGGTGATACGCATTCCTAAGGTCCAGTTTGGTGAAAATTTGGGCTCCATGCAGGGGCGTGAACACTGAATCCAACAGGGGTAAAGGGTATCGATTACGAACCGTTATGTCATTCAGCCCCCTGTAATCAATGCATGGACGGAGTCCGCCATCTTTCTTGCCCACAAAAAAGAAACCTGCACCCATCGGGGAGGTGGAATTCCGGATCAGCCCGGCAGCTAATGAGTCCCGGATGTAGGTCTCCACTGATTCGCGCTCAGGACGTGAGAGATTGTACAGCCTGCTGGACGGGAACTCAACACCCGGGACCAAATCAATGGCACAATCGTACGGACGGTGCGGGGGAAGGGTGAGCGCCAGATCCTTGCTGAACACGTCAGCAAGATCGTGGTACTCAACCGGCACTGCCGTCAGATTGGGAGGGACTTTAACCTCCTCATTAGCATTTACACCGGGAGGAACCGAGGATCCTAAACAATTCCGGTGGCAGGTTTCGCTCCACTGAGCCACAACCCCAGATGGCCAATCAATCTGGGGATTGTGTTTAATCATCCATGGGAAGCCCAAAATCACGCGGGAGGTAGAAGGAGTCACAAAAAACTCAATCTCCTCCCGGTGATTCCCAGACACTACCAGGGTTACAGGTAGTGTCTTGTGTGTGATAAAAGGGAGAAGAGTGCCATCTAGTGCTCGCACTTTCACTGGCGAAGAAAGCGCCACCAGAGGGAGCCCTATCTCCCTTGCCCATCTGCTGTCCAGCAGATTCCCTTCTGACCCCGTGTCCACCAGTGCTGGGGCTTGAAGGGTTAAATCTCCGCTCAGGATTGTAACTGGGAGTCGTGTTGAAAGATGTGTATGACCCACGTGAATGTTTTGACCACCCCTCAGCCCAGTCTCTAAGGGCGGGCGTTTGTGTTTTGACCATTTGAAGCAGTCTCTCTGCTGATGCTCACTCGAGCCGCAGACAAAGCACTCCCCACGGACCAGCCTCCTCTGTCTGAATGTGGCCCTGCTTGTGTCCCTAGCATCGTCAGCAGGGGGAGCTGTAGCCACACGGAGCGCTGTGGCTGTGGAGAGTGGGGAAGACGGCTTCCTTTCGGACAAGGGAGGAAGAGGGACGGCTTGTGCCTTACCACGTCCTTCGGCTCGCTCCCGTCGGCGTTCTTCTAACCGATTGTCCAATCGTATAACCAAATCGATAAGCTCAGCCAAATCCCGCGGTTCCTCCTTAGCCACCAGGTGCTCCTTCAGGACCGACGACAGTCCGTTTATGAAGGCGGCGCGGAGCGCAGTCATATTCCAGCCGGATCTCGCAGCCGTGATGCGGAAGTCAACTGCATATTCGGCTGCGCTCCGGCGCCCCTGTCTCATTGACAGCAGCACGGTAGACACGGTTTCGCCTCTGTTAGGGTGATCAAAAACAGTTCTGAGCTCCCTCACAAACCCAGTATAAGAGGCAAGGAGCCGTGAACTTTGCTCCCAAAGCGCTGTAGCCCAAGCGCGTGCTTCACCTCGAAGCAAATTAATCACGTAAGCCACCTTACTGGCGTCAGACGCGTACATCACGGGACGCTGTGCAAAGACGAGCAAACACTGCATAAGAAAGTCCGTGCACGTCTCCACATAACCTCCGTACGGCTCTGGGGGGCTTATGTATGCTTCAGGGGATGGTGGGGGGGGGTTGTTGAATGACCAGTGGAATGTCTGTATTCGGCACCGGGTCGGCAGGATTAGGAGCTGCAGCAGCGCCCTGAGCGCGCGCTTCCACCTGCGCGGTGAGAACCTCCATCCTGCGATTAAGGATGATGTTTTGCTCGGTCATCAGGTCCATCCGAGCGGTAAAGGTGGTGAGGATGTGCTGCAACTCACCAATCACGCCTCCAGCCGATGCCTGTGCACCCTGCTCTTCCATTGGCTGTCCAACAGATGGTTGACGCCCCTCGGGATCCATGACATTGGCCGAGATATCCTGTTGGGGAAAGTGTAGTGACACGGACCCACAACAGGGGGCGCAAATGAACGGTCAATAGATGAGCCAAAAGGTAACAATTTAATGTTGTGAATGTGCACAACGATTATACAGACAATCACAGAATCTGATAGCAGTCAATACACAAAGGTGACGTGCGGGCAGGCTCGAGGATAGAAGACGTCTGTCCTGAGAAGAGCTGGAACCACACGATTTCCACCGCCACCGAACCTGGTGAATACTGGAGCCGCCAAGTCCCGAATTCCCAGGTGATCACCGTCCCCGACTGTCGGATCTGGTACTGCTGGCGAGGAGCACAAACAGTGAGATGTGGGTGTGTGCACACCCAGTAACAAAAACAGTCAGAAGGTGGAAAGTCACCTCCACCTCTAATCACACACTCGTGCAGCTCCTGTTAAATCACTTATCTGGCTGGAGTGTGAAGCGAAGCCGTCGCTGATCACACTTTACGCCAATCCCACAGATAAGGAAACGCCACAGGAATACGGCTGCAAAGAAGTTCAGATTATTACTCAATGTTTAAGTCAGCAGAGACAATTACCTTCACAGGTAGATGATATCTCGGCAGCAAGGTGGAGATGACGTCCGGCTTTTATGGAGTGGATTGATGAAGTGGAGATGGGTGACAGCTGTCATGAGTTGATGAGTGACAGCTGTCACCCCCGGCTGTGTCCGTGGCGGCAGCGCCCTCTCGTGCCTGAAGCCCGCACTTCAGGCAGGGCGCCCTCTGGTGGTGGGCCAGCAGTACCTCCTCTTCTGGCGGCCCACACAACAGCGGTAGGGTGTTGGAGATGGGTTTGCAGGGCAATCTGTGGCGCAGTTGTGCGCTGCAGCCATCCACTGCGATCTCCATCCGCCACTCCTGCCTTGCAATTTTAATGCACACATTTTATTTCTATAAAAGGGAGTTTTTCCTTCCCACTGTAGCCAAGTGCTTGCTCACAGGGGGTCGTTTTGACCGTTGGGGTTTTACATAATTATTGTATGGCCTTGCCTTACAATATAAAGCGCCTTGGGGCAACTGTTTGTTGTGATTTGGCGCTATATAAAAAATTTGATTGATTGATTGATTGATATGTTTAGTAAACACCTTCACTAATTTAGAGTCGGGGTCAGTAGGCGGTGGTGGGTTTACAGGGCAGGCTGTGGCACAGCGGTGTGCCATGGCCACCCATGGCAGTCTGCCACCTGCCGTCTCTTGCTCTGCTTTTAATGCAACACATCTTTGCACACTTAGGGGGTCATACACAGCAAGGGAGATTAATTCTAACAACTATGGTGGGGTTGGTAGGTAGGGTGAGTGTGGCATATGGGGTTGGCCCCGGGTGGCTGTGGATGTCTGGAGCTCTGGGGTAGGGTGTCTGCCTCGCCGGTTCTGCCGTGGTCCTGTGGCCCTGCTCTGGGCCTGTGGGGCCCAGGGTCCCGCGGCCCGTTGTGGGGGTGGGTGGTGGTGGTGGGGCATGGGTGTTGGCACTGGGGGGTTGGCAGCTGCCGGGGGGATGGGGTCCGTGGTCTCCGCGGGATGGGCCCTGCTCTCGCTCAGGCGGTCTTCTGATCATTGGCTTTGGTGTTTGGGGTGGGATCTGGAGTGGGGGGTGGGGGGCTGGGGGCTGTGCTGGGGGGACCTGGCTGTCAGGGGGCCTTGGGGCTGCCTTTCCTGGCCCCTGTGCCCTTTCGCTGCCCCTTTTCTCCTGGTTCCCCCGGGGCCCTGCGTACTGGACTCATTTCCGTCAGCACTCGCGGCCGGCCGCATGGCTTTTGACGTGCCAGAGTGGTCCATGTCATATCATGCGTAACTCCCTCTGATGATCCTGGTTTAAATCCCTCTGATGACCCTGTCAGACTCCCTCTGATGATCCTGTCTGACTCCCTGTACATGATCCTGTGTGACTCCCTGTGATGAACCTGTCTGACTCACTGTGATGATCCCGTCAGACTCCCTGTGATGATCCTGACTCCCGGTGATGATCCTGTCAGACTCCCTGTGATGATCCTGACTGACTCCCTGTAATGATCCTGACTGACTCCCTGTGACGACTCCTGTCAGACTCCCTCTGATGATCCTGTGTGACTCCCTGTGATGATCCTGATTGACTCCCTGTAATGATCCTAACTGACTCCCTGTGATGATCCTGCCAGACTCACTCTGATGATCCTGTCAGACTTCCACTGATGATCCTGTTTGTCTCCCTGTGATGGTCCTGACTGACTCCCTGTGATGATCCTGACTGGCTCCCTGTGATGATTCTGACTGACTCCCTGTGATGATCCTGACTGACCCCCCCTGATGATCCTGTCTGACTCCCTGTGATGATCCTGACTGGCACCCTGTGATAATCCTGTCAGACTCCCTCTGATTATCCTGACTGACTCCCTGTGATGGTCCTGACTGACTCCCTGTGATGATCCTGTCTGACTCCCTGTGATGGTCCTGACTGACTCCCTGTGATAATCCTGTCTGACTCCCTGTGATTATCCTGACTGGCACCCTGTGATGATCCTGTCAGACTCCCTCTGATAATCCTGTCAGACTCCCTCTGATGATCCTGACTGACTCCCTGTGATGATCCTGTCTGACTCCCTGTGATAATCCTGTCTGACTCCCTGTGATTATCCTGTCTGGCCCCCACTGATGATCCTGTCAGACTCCCTCTGATGATCCTGTCTGACTCCCTGTGATTATCCTGACTCCCTGTGATGATCCTGTCTGACTCCCTGTGATGGTCCTGACTGACTCCCTGTGATGATCCTGTCATACTCCCTCTGATGATCCTGTATGACTCCGTGTGATTATCCTGACTGACTCCCTGTGATGGTCCTGACTAACTCCCTGTGACGATCCTGTCAGACTCCCTCTGATGATCCTGACTGACTCCCTGTGATGACCCTGTCTGACTCCCTGTGATGGTCCTGACTGACTCCCTATGATAATCCTGTCTGACTCCCTGTGATTATCCTGTCTGGCTCCCACTGATGATCCTGACTGACTCCCTGTGATGATCCTGTCAGACTCCCTCTGATGATCCTGACTGACTCCCTGTGATGATCCTGTCTGACTCCCTGTGATGGTCCTGACTGACTCCCTGTGATAATCCTGTCTGATTCCCTGTGATTATCCTGTCTGGCCTCCACTGATGATCCTGTCAGACTCCCTCTGATGATCCTGTCTGACTCCCTGTGATTATCCTGACTCCCTGTGATGATCCTGTCTGACTCCCTGTGATGGTCCTGACTGACTCCCTGTGATGATCCTGAATACTCCCTCTGATGATCCTGTATGACTCCGTGTGATTATCCTGACTGACTCCCTGTGATGATCCTGACTGACTCCCACTGATGATCCTGTCAGACGCCCTCTGATGATCCTGACTGAGTCCCTCTGATAATCCTGTCTGACTCCGTGTGATTATCCTGACTGACTCCCTGTGATGATCCTGACTGACTCCCACTGATGATCCTGTCAGACTCCCTCTGATGATCCTGACTGAGTCCCTCTGATAATCCTGTCTGACTCCCTGTGATTATCCTGACTGACCCCCTGTGATGATCCTGTCAGACTCCCTCTGATGATCCTGACTGACTCAGTGTGATGATCCTGTCTGACTCCCTGTGATGGTCCTGACTGACTCCCTGTGATGATCCTGTCATACTCCCTCTGATAATCCTGTCTGACTCCCTGTGATTATCCTGACTGACTCCCTGTGATGATCCTGTCAGACTCCCTCTGATAATCCTGACTGACTCAGTGTGATGATCCTGTCTGACTCTCTGTGATGGTCCTGACTGACTCCCTGTGATGATCCTGTCATACTCCTTCTGATAATCCTGTCTGACTCCCTGTGATTAGACTGACTCCCTGTGATGATCCTGTCAGACTCCCTCTGATGATCCTGACTGACTCCCTGTGATGATCCTGTCTGACTCCCTGTGATGGTCCTGACTGACTCCCTGTGATGATCCTGTCATACTCCCTCTGATAATCATGTCTGTCTCTCCCTCTGATGATCCTGACTGACTCCCTGTGATGGTCCTGACTGACTCCCTGTGATGATCCTGACTGACTCCCACTGATGATCCTGTCAGACTCCCTCTGATGATCCTGACTGACTCAGTGTGATGATCCTGTCTGACTCCCTGTGATGGTCCTGACTGACTCCCTGTGATGATCCTGTCATACTCCCTCTGATAATGCTGTCTGACTCCCTGTGATTATCCTGACTGACTCCCTGTGATGATCCTGTCAGACTCCCTCTGATAATCCTGACTGACTCAGTGTGATGATCCTGTCTGACTCCCTGTGATGGTCCTGACTGACTCCCTCTGATGATCCTGTCATACTCCTTCTGATAATCCTGACTGACTCAGTGTGATGATCCTGTCTGACTCTCTGTGATGGTCCTGACTGACTCCCTGTGATGATCCTGTCATACTCCTTCTGATAATCCTGTCTGACTCCCTGTGATTAGACTGACTCCCTGTGATGATCCTGTCAGACTCCCTCTGATGATCCTGACTGACTCCCTGTGATGATCCTGTCTGACTCCCTGTGATGGTCCTGACTGACTCCCTGTGATGATCCTGTCATACTCCCTCTGATAATCATGTCTGTCTCTCCCTCTGATGATCCTGACTGACTCCCTGTGATGGTCCTGACTGACTCCCTGTGATGATCCTGACTGACTCCCACTGATGATCCTGTCAGACTCCCTCTGATGATCCTGACTGACTCAGTGTGATGATCCTGTCTGACTCCCTGTGATGGTCCTGACTGACTCCCTGTGATGATCCTGTCATACTCCCTCTGATAATGCTGTCTGACTCCCTGTGATTATCCTGACTGACTCCCTGTGATGATCCTGTCAGACTCCCTCTGATAATCCTGACTGACTCAGTGTGATGATCCTGTCTGACTCCCTGTGATGGTCCTGACTGACTCCCTCTGATGATCCTGTCATACTCCTTCTGATAATCCTGTCTGACTCCCTGTGATTAGACTGACTCCCTGTGATGATCCTGTCAGACTCCCTCTGATGATCCTGACTGACTCCCTGTGATGATCCTGTCTGACTCCCTGTGATGGTCCTGACTGACTCCCTGTGATGATCCTGTCATACTCCCTCTGATAATCATGTCTGTCTCTCCCTCTGATGATCCTGACTGACTCCCTGTGATGGTCCTGACTGACTCCCTGTGATGATCCTGACTGACTCCCACTGATGATCCTGTCAGACTCCCTCTGATGATCCTGACTGAGTCCCTCTGATAATCCTGTCTGACTCCCTGTGATTATCCTGACTCCCTGTGATGATCCTGTCAGACTCCCTCTGATGATCCTGACTGACTCAGTGTGATGATCCTGTCTGACTCCCTGTGAAGGTCCTGACTGACTCCCTGTGATGATCCTGTCATACTCCCTCCGATAATCCTGTCTGACTCCCTGTGATTAGACTGACTCCCTGTGATGATCCTGTCTGACTCCCTCTGATGATCCTGACTGACTCCCTGTGATGATCCTGTCTGACTCCCTGTGATGGTCCTGACTGACTCCCTGTGATGATCCTGTCATACTCCCTCTGATAATCCTGTCTGACTCCCTGTGATTATCCTGACTGACTCCCTGTGATGATCCTGTCAAACTCCCTCTGATGATCCTGACTGACTCCCTGTGATGATCCTGTCTGACTCCCTGTGATGGTCCTGACTGACTCCCTGTGATGATCCTGTCATACTCCCTGTGATGATCCTGTCCGACTCCCTGTGATGATCCTGTCTGACTCCCTGTGATTATCCTGTCTGGCTCCCTCTGATGCTCTTCATGAAGAGAATGCGGCTGTCAGTGACCTTGTTGGGGAGCAGGTGGAACAGCCACTTAGATTGTCCCCACCGCCTTCTGCTGGAATGGACCTACACATTAGATTAGATTAGATTAGATTATATTAGATTAGATTAGATTAGATTAGACAGTGACCCAAACAAAATAAAAACCACTGAGTACCGGGCCAATCTGTTCTCTACCCTGCTTTCGTGACCTGTTTGCTCCGAGGTTAAAAGTGAATTAGATTAGATTAGACAGAACTTTACTGATCACTCGGGAAGACTACCTCTGGAGAATTTATGTTCCAGCAGAATTGTATAGCAGCACACAGGGTAAAAAGCACACAGACTATCAAAATAAAAGTAAAAAAAAAGAACAATTTGCAAATATTATTATAAATACCAGACATACTGATCAATACTGGTTTACTGGCTCCTACTGTTGCTCTACTTCCCGTTCTCTGTCTTCCTGTTTCTCCTCCTCCCCCTGAGTGAGGAGTTATACAGTCTGATGGTCTGAGGGACAAAGGAGTTTTTCAGTCTGTTGGTCCTGCACTTAGGAAGGAGCAGTCTGTGGCTGAAGAGGCTCCTCTGGTTGCTGATGACGGCATGCAGAGGCTAACTGGCATCGTCCATAATGTCCAGCAGCTTGTCCAGTGTTCTCTTCTTAAAAGAGAACCAATGCACAAAAGGTCAGTGAAAGTCTGGACTGAAGAGGCCACTGAGAGGCTGAGAGACTGCTTCAGAACCACTGACTGGAGCATGTTTCAAAACTATTATGGTGAAGACATCAACGGCCTGATCCAGTGTGTCACTGACTACGTGAACTTCTGTGTGGAGAGCACTGTGCCCACCCGGAGGGTATGGTGCTTCCCCAACAACCACCCCTGGGTGACCCACGAGCTGAAGGCCCTGATGAACCAGAAGAAGAGAGCTTTCAACTCAGGAGACAGAGAGGAGCAGCGTAGAGTCCAACAGGAGCTCCAGTGGAAGATCCGTGCAGCCAAGAAGGTGTATGGAGGGAAGATGGAGGAGCAGTTGGCCCGGAACAACGTCAGAGACGTGTGGAGATGCCTCAAGACCGCATCCGGATTTGGGCAGGGTGCCAGCAGGACTGCAGATGGGGATTCTCAGTTCGCAGAAGAGCTAAACAGCTACTTTAACCGTTTTGGCTCCATTACGCCTGCCCCAACCCGCCTGTTCCCGGCTCCCACATGTCTCCAGCAGCCAGCCCTCCAGTCCCTCTGACCCACCACCTTCTACCCCCTGGTCACCTTCACTGCACCCCGGACCTCGTCCCTCCCCTCCGTGACTGTATTCAGCACTAGCCCACCTCAGCTCACACCCCTGCTCCCCCTCCCCCCCTCACTGTAACTCCAACCAAGGTGAGAGGCCAGCTCCTGCGGCTGAAGCAGAGGAAAGCAGCAGGACCTGATGGGATCTCCCCGAGGCTGCTGAGGACCTGTGCAGATGAGCTCTGTGAGGTCCTCAGCCACATCGTCAACATGAGCCTCAGCCTGGGGGTGGTCCCTACCCTGTGGAAGATCTCCTGTGTGGTCCCGGTTTCCAAAACACTGCACACCAAGGAACCAGCCCACTACAGACCAGTTGCCCTGAACTCCCACCTCATGAAGACCATGGAACGACTCGTCCTGTCTCGCCTCCGCACCATGGTGAGTGACACCCGGGACCCACTGCAGTTCGCCTTCAGACCCAACATCGGGGTAGATGACGCTGTCACCTACCTACTGCAGCGAGTGCTCACCAACCTGGAGACCGGCGGGAGCGGTGGCACAGGAAAAACACCTCCGTGTTGATAACCATTTGTAAAATCCAGGCGACTTTTGATGGCTTTCAGTGGAGTGAGTATATGAGAAATTGTTTAACAGGCAGGACATGTTCCAACTTGTCCTTAAGGCTTTCAACAGAGGTGTTTTTCCTGTGGCAGAGCGTCGCGGCGGCTGCGTCCCGACGCGCGGACCCGTCCGCACGTCTTTCATTAAAAAAATCTCCTTTAACAGTGGAATATCCGGATAAAATGCTGAAACCGACTTCTTCTGAAACTTCTCTGTTCTCTCACGACGTCCTGGATCAATAGAACCTGAAATGTGGAGGTTTTCAGCTTGAAACAGGCTGACAACGGCGGCTGAGAGCGCTGCACGATGTCTCGCTCCGTGGGAAGTCCTTAAAGCGACAGAATCACCTCAAAATCTCTCATCAGCCGTTAAAATTTTCACTGAAAACCAGCTTAATTTTTCGAACCATGTCCACTTCGATGTGTCTCACAGGTTTAAAAAAAAATTTTGATCAAACAAAGCGCCAGTCTCTCAGCAACTTCTCAGACAAAGGAATTCCGACGAGGGGCTGGTCGACTCCTCCCACAAGGAGTGCTCACAGGCGAATGACGTCACCGACAGGCGTGGAAAAACTCACGCATGCGCACGAGGGTTCAAGCATGTCTGACGTAAAAACATATGAATGAAATCCGTATAGTTTTTCAAAAAAATAAAAAGGACCGTTACTTTATTGACAGCCCTCGTATATATATATATATGTATATATATATTCTATTTCTACCTCATTTCTTATGTCTTGTACTGTTACAAGTATTATTATTGTTGCTTATCCTTGCACACGCTGTTTGATGAACATTTTCCTCTACTTGCACCCACCTTGTGTGTTTTCTTAAGAGCTGACGTAACATGTGAATTTCTCCTCTGTGAGATCAATAAAAATTATCTATTCTCTGCCACTGTCACCAGAGAGTCCAGCTTCATGCCAACCACGGAGTCAGCCGCCTGATCAGTTTGTCCAGCCTGGATGTGTCCTTCTTGGATGTGCTGCCCTCCCAGCACACCATGATGTAAAAAGGACGCTGGCTGCTACAGACTGGTAGAACATCCAAAGGAGTTTCCTGCAGATGTTAAACAACAGCAGCCTCCTCAGTACGTCCAGCCTGCTCTGTCCCTTCCTGTACAGGTGGTTGGTGTGGGTTGTCCAGTCCAGTTTGCTGTCCAGCCACAGCCTGAGGTACTTCCACAGCCTCCACCTTAAGCTCCCTCAATTAGAACTGGTCATGGACTTGGTCTGGACTTCCCACTTCCCTTTGTCTTGAGCTGTAGATGGCTTGTGTGACACAGGGCAGCAAAGTCCCTCACTAGGCTCCTGTCCTCCTCCTCTCTGTCATCACTGATGCATCCAACAATGGCTGAGTCATCTTTGAAGTTCTGGATGTGTCACACCTCAGAGTTGCAGCAGAAGTCCGAGGTGTATAGGTTGAAGGGAAGAAGGGCCAGCACCATGCCCTGGGGTGCTCCGGTACTGCTGATCACAGTGTCAGATGTGGTGTCCTTCAGCCTGACATAATGCGGCTTGTCAGTGAGGTAGCTGGAGATCCAAGTGACCAGGCAGGGGTCCACTCGCATCCTGTTCAGTTTCTCCTGAAGCACAAGGAGCCGGATGGTTTTGAAAGCACTCAAGAATCCAGGAAGAGAATCCTCACTGTGCAGTTTCCCTTATCCAGGTGTGAGTGGACTCTGTGTAAGCAGGTACAGGATGGCATCCTCCACACCATCACCTGCCCGATAAGCAAACTGAAGACAGTTTTGGGCGTGTTGCACTTGGGGTTTGAGGAAGCCGAGGAAGAGCCACACTGACGTCTTCAGGTGTGAAGTGAGTGCCACTGGTCGGAAGTCATTTGGCTCACTAGGCCGGTTCTTCTTAGGAACTGGAACAATGCATGACATCTTCCAGAGGGTGGGCGCTCTCCCTACCTGCAGGCTAAGGTTGAAGATACGTTGTAGCAGTTGTCCCAGTTTGGTGGCACAAGTCTTCAGTAGTCGGGGACACACCTTGTCTGGGCCTGCCGCTTTCCTGGGATGAAGCTTCCTCAGCTGTCCTCTGACCTGATCCACAGTGATGTATGGAGGAGGTTGTGTTGAGGTGGGGGAGGAGGAGGAAGGGGCTGCTGCTGTGATGTCTGGGGGGAGGTGTGCTGAGGGAAGAAGGACAGATGTCTGTAGTGAGGGAGAGGGTCGGGGGCATGGATTGGTTGAACCAGTTGAAAAAGTTGTTTGCTCATCCTCTCCGTTGCCCCCCTTGTCTCTGGTCTTTGTGTTACCATCTCAGACCTCCTTCATGTTTTCTTTCAGCTTCTGCTCCATTTTTCTCCTGTAGCTGTGATTTGCTTCTCTCAAGCATTGTTTCACCTCCCACTGTGCTGCCTTCATCGCCTCCATGTCTCTGCTTCTGAGGTGGCCTTCTTCCTGTTGAGGACAGCATTGACTTCCTGCATGACGGATGGTTTGTTATTGGTGTGAAAAGTGGACAGTCTTGGTTGGTCAAGGCCAAAGTTGGTGATGGTAAAATTTGAAGAAAATGTCCATAATGACAACTGAAAAACTTCATACCATCAACACACAACCAGAAGCACTTCCCTCAGGTTCACGTTGACCAGAGGCCTGGGAGGTTCCAGCACAAGATGTGAGCTGTTCAGACCTCTACCTTCTTCCAGTGGTGGGCACAACTAACCAAAAAGTTAGCTTCGATAACCGCTAATCAGCTAACTGAAAAGTTATCTTTTATAATGCTAAACCACCAAAAAAATTTATTGTTAGCTACAGCTAACCGATAATGTTCAGTATTGTTTCTGGTAAACTCTCAGCTACTAACAAGCTGATTTTGAGTTTAAACACTGCCAACACTTCTGATAGAATTAAAGCTGATTACAAACCCAAACACAGCCAATGAGCCAGCGCTTCTGTCTTTGTGCACCACGCCGACTGCTGTATTGCATCATTTACCTTGATAGCATACAGTGGTCCCGCCATGAGGCAGACGTCTTGTAAAGGAAAGCAGGTCTGACTTATGGTTTTGATTTATAAATCAAATTAATCCAGATAGAATAACTACATTAATGTCAAGTCTGTCATTTGTACAAGGTGAAAATATAACACATATCTGTTAATTTGAAAATAATGCACAAATACTGAAGTTTTGAACATTAACACACAGATGCCCAGATGCCTGTTGGTGTTGCTTGGAATGACCACAACTGCTGTTATCAAACATCATGCTGTCTGATGTGGACTGTATGTATGTCAGACGTGTGAGTATTCTGATCGGATGATCAGAATACTTGTCCAAGCTGTAAAAAGATGAACTGTACAGGACTTAAACATTCTCACAAGATGTGTGTGTAATGAGGAGGGCGTGGCCTAAAGTGATTAACAGCTGACATCAAGGTGTGTGTTGGTATTAGGCAGCTGCTTTAAAAAAGTCAAAAATTTGTTCAGTGTTTTTTGGAGGAATGTAGTGCTCCGCTCTGTGTGTGTGTGTGTGCGTGCTTAATCTCTGTGGACAAATTGTAATTTGATAAAACTGTTTTTCAATAATCTTTTCACTCCTATTGAGCTCTCGGCTAGAAACCAATAAAATGCAGGTTGGTGAACATTTGATGAGTTCTTTTTCTCAGCACTGCTGACTGGAGGATTCTTCTGTCAGACTGCTTTCAGTCAGCATCTGTTTCTGTCCGCTGACTTCAGACTTTGCAGCAGTGTGAGAAGAGGAGAGTTTCAGTAAGATGATCAGTCTGTTTCCATAACTAGTTAACACAGTAACCAAACACCATCAGTCATCAGGGCTGTCAGGTTCCACTTCCAACACACTCACCGGTCAAAGGTTCGGGTTTTTTTCTTTCCCCATTTTTTCCTCTATGAAAAACCTGAAACATCATGTCTTAGACTGTTTCAGTTGTTTTAGTTTTTATTTAATCATCTTTTTTTTCCTCCGTGGGAAGTGTCACTGCACGTTACTGACACATTCAGTAACATTCACTTATTTTATTATTTATGACGTACAGTAACTTGCCAAGACGAGTTTTATATGTTATTTTAGACCTTTGCTTCTTTTACTGTGTAAAATGAGAACACAGGACACGTTGTACTGTTTCTGGGTTCATCACAGCGCCACCTGTAGGTAGACAAACAGTCACAGAACCTGCAGGACTGTGGACCGGCCGGAATCCACACTGACACAGAGAGAACATGCAAACTTGACACAGAAAGGACCAAGGGCCTCCTGTAGAAAGCATGCGTATGCACAGAAACCTGGCATACGTGCGTCTCCACATCCACGTGCAAATGTATCAAAGTGACTTGAGCGTGGAAATGTGCGGTGCGTCACGCAAAAATCCAGGCTGGCGTATGCACGTTTCTACAGCTATTGTTCCTCTGGCGACACGTAGCAGTGTTGCTGGGAACCGTTAACAGTGTGAAAACATAAAGTCATCAGAGTGACATCAGAGACACACTGATGAACAATTAACATGCACACGTGTTTGCAGTTATATGGACGGATATAAAACACACACATTGTGATGTGTAAAATGGCACTAACAGTGGCTGCGTTAGCGCTGTCAGAGGACCTTACAAATGGTGCAATCGGATGTGAGTGTGTATTCAGGGAACACGAGGATTTACTACCAAACGAGGATGATAGAAGAGATCGCTGTTGTTGTTTACTTCCGTCTTTCCCGCACATGTGCACACAGACGGTAGGCAGAAAAGTCCAGACTCCAAGCAGATGCGATGAGGAAAACGTATGGGAAGATGACTTCAGACGACGTGTCAGCTCTTGATCCCGAAGATCGAAAGCGATGTTTTGAGGAATTAAATATTGGAGACAATGACCATGAAGGATTTCAGGTTTTTTTGGAGGGTACAATTATTTTATCAGTGGTCACGTGATCACTGTTATCAGCCTGCTGCTGCAGACGTTGATGTCTGAGATCTTTCTGCTGTCTGGTCTTGTCTCTGTGGGCTGAGTGCAGCAGCAGGATGGGCTTTGAAGTTGAGGAACTTTTTAAACGCGGTCCAAAAAGACACTCCGCAGAGTCCCACTGAGAGAGGTTTGTATCTTTTTTAATGACTTGGAATCTCGCATCCGTACCGCGCAACAGTAACACCGGAGGCAGTGTGAGCGACGGGTGACGAGAAGTCATTCCTGTTGATAGGCCAACCCTCCGTGCCACTGCGCATGTGCAGTTCTGTCTACTCAGACTTTTATCCCTCCCCTTGTCGGGTTGATGTGCCTCTTTATTGTTGAACTCCCCGAATGAGGAATGTATTTTCAAGTTTAAAAAGTTAAACATTGTATGTGCACACTGTATTTACAGCACAATATTGTCAGGACGTGGAACTGTTTCACTGATCTTGTGAAACCCTATGTGCCGGCCCAGGTTTTGCGGTTGCAGGATGCGGGACTTCTCTGTGTTCCCAGGGTGAAGAGGAAGACAGCGGGTCAAAAAGCTTTTTCTTATCGTACACCCTGCTCTGTGGAACGGTCTTCCTGCGACCGTGAGGCAGTCGGAGTCTGTGGACATTTTTAAGTCAAGACTTAAAACCTATTTATTCTTTCTTATGAATAGTTTTAAAATTTTTTTTAATCTGTTTATTATTTTGTTTGTGTTTTTAATTATGTATTTTATGTATTTTTTTTAATTTGTACTTATTTTAAATTTTATATTGAACTGTTCTGTGTGAGACGGCTTTTGTTGTGATTTGGCGCTTTATAAGATGATTAAATTGAAACTGAACTGTTGAGAGGCAGCACGGTGGCTTGGTGGTTAGCACTGTTCCCTCACAGCGAGAAGGTCATGGGTTCAATTCCCACCTGTGGCCTTTCTGTGTGGAGTTTGCATGTTTCTCCCCGTGTTTCGTGGGTTTCCTCGGTTTCCTCCCACATCCAAAGACATGCGCATTAGGTGGATTAGAATCTTTAAATTGTCCATAGGTGTGCGAGTGGGTGTGAATGTGTTTGTTTGTCTGTTTGTGGCCCCTGCGACAGACTGGCTCCTGTCCCGGGTGTACCCCGCCTCACGCTCTATGACTGCTGGGATAGGCTCCAGCGCCCCCGCGACCCTTAAGTGGACTAAGTGGTTGAAGATGAGTGAGTGAGTGAACTGTCGAGTTACGCGACAAGAGGCACAATTCGACCACACACACACACACACACACACACACTGTAGCTCCCACAAACATTTTTCCAGTTTCATGATTAACCTGTTTAACAGTGTACTGAATAAACTGTCCCTGTGTGTCATCTCCAGTCATCCTTGGGTATCATTTCTTTTCGTGTTCATGTTGTGTGATGTGACGTCATGAGGAATCTCTGCTCAAAGGGCTATTTACATGAAACTGCATATTTAAATAGGGCGTGGCCAGGGAGGAGTTTGGTTCCCACGCTCAGTGTGATGTACAAACAGAACGTGTGTGGATCATGCTACACACACTTGATACATCTGAATAAATTTGTGTTACGCCAGATTCAGGGTTTGTGGTGTACACCCAACTTTTAGTAGAAAGTCCATGTAAGTCTTGTACCATGAGGCCCCCAGCTCGGATGCGATCCCATTCCAAAATAGAATAAATTCATTTTTCCCCTCAAAATTCTACTCACAACATCCCATAATGACACATGAAAAGTTTTTTTTTTTTTTGCAAAGTCATTAAAAAAAAAAAATCACGTCCGTCGTATTCACAGCCTTTTGTTCAATACTTTGTTGATGCACCTTTGGCGGCAATTTCAGTCTCAAGTCTTCTTGAATATGATGTCACAAGCTTGGTCCACCTATCTTTGGACAGTTTGGTCCATTCCTCTTTGCAGCACCTCTCAAGCTCCATCAGGTTGGATGTGGAGTGTCGGTGCACAGACATTTCAGATCTCTCCAGAGATGTTCAGTCAGATTCAGGTCTGGGCTCGGCTGGGCCACTCAAGGACATTCACAGAGTTGTCCTGAAGACACTCCTTTGATATCTTGGCTGTGCGCTTAGGGTCATTGTCCTGCTGAAAGATGAACTGTCACCCCAGTCTGAGGTCAAGAGCACTCTGGAGCAGGTTTTCATCCAGGATGTCTTTGTACATCCCTGCATTCATCTTTCCCTCAATCCTGACTAGTCTCCCAGTTCCTGCTGCTGAAAAACATCCCCACAGCGTGATGCTGCCACCATGCTTCACTGTAGGGATGGTGCCTGGTTTCCTCCAAACATGACACCAAATAGTTCAATCTTTGTCTCAGACCAGAGAATTTTGTTTCTCCTGGTCTGAGAGTCCTTCAGGTGTCTTTTGTCAAACTCCAGGTGGGCTGCCATGTGCCTTTTACTAAGGAGTGGCTTCTGTCTGGACACTCTACCATACAGGCCTGAATGGTGGATTGCTGCAGAGATGGTTGTCCTTCTGGAAGGTTCTCCTCTCTCCACAGAGCAATGGTGGAGCTCTGACAGAGTGACCATCGGGTTCTTGGTCACCTCCCTGTCTAAAGTCCTTCTCTCCCAATCGCTCAGTTTAAACATGCATCCAGCTCTTGGAAGAGTCCTGGTGGATCTAAACTTCCATTTACAGATGATGGAGTCCACTGTGCTCACTGGGACCTTGAAAGCAGCAGAAATGTTTCTGTTCCCTTCCCCAGATTGTACAGACAATCCTGTCTCTGAGGTCTACAGACAATTCCTTTAACTTCATGCTTGGTTTGTGCTCTGTCAACTGTGGGACCTTATATGTAGACAGGTGTGTGAAATGATTACAGTCTGCAGGTTCAGCAGCTCTGACATTATTTCTGCATTTCTAGACATCTGTCCCTTCAGCTCACTGACACTGACACAGTGTTTAAAGCGTCGTACTTGTTTTATGAGGAAGCAGCACTGAGATTATGTGCAAACTGTCTGGACTTTCAGGCTGAGCTGTAAAAATTTAACAGGGAACAAAGTTCACAGCTGTTATTGACTCATTGCAGCAACATGAGGAGAGACGACACCTCAGCTGGAAACAAACACTCATTATCGTGTATGACGACAGAACTCCTTAATATCTTCGTAGCGTTGGTGACAAATTCATTCTGTGACATGGCTGGAATTCAGCACGCCCCCTTTAGTCCACTAAATCATCGTCACCGCAGCCGTGTGTGCTTTTATTTTTCTACCGCGGTGCAACCAGACAGGAACCAGTCAGTCAACTGTCGCTAAACTTATTATGCATAGGGACCCCAAGAAACACTGATTTTGGGATCAAGGGGTCAAAGGTCAAGGTCATTGAACTGTACTTTGTAAAAACACCAGAAATTAAACAACAACGGTTATTTATCACAGTTTATTGATAGCTTCTATACACAGAGCTGCATCTATAATCAACAAGCTGCTTCTAGTTCAGAAGAACTGGACGTTCAGTCACAGACGGCGGCAGACAGTCTGGAAACGTTTTAATCTCAGCTGAGAAAAAGTTCATACAAAGTTAAAATATTACAGCAAATTATTGTGCCACGAGTCCTTTTAAAGGTCTTTAAAACTCACATATTAAAAACTAATTTCTAAAGAATCAAAAGCTGAAGTGCATCATCTTTTCCAAACCCTTTGTTTCACATCATGACATGCAGCAGCTGACGTGTGAGTTCACATTTCCTTCTTGCCGTTTACTTTTGCTGGTTTTCCGCCCAGTCCTGCCAGCCACCAGGATAATGCTGAACACTGAAATAATAATCATGATAAAAGAAAAGGTAAGAATGAAACCACAGTTTGTGGATAAAGACTGAAATTGGAAAAGCAGCTTCTCTCCACATACAACAAAACTGTGGAACTGTAAACTTACTGCTGCAGTTTGTGAGCAGCGTGACTCCAAATGTATGAATCATACTTTTGCTGTTGGTTTTGGAGGCGTGTTCGTTTTTTTTTCTTCTTCGACCATGGACAGCATGCAGCAGCTGGTGACAGTTCTGCACTTATGTGCGATTAATTTGTGGTTTGTTAACATTTGTAACTCTGCACCTGTTGAGATTTCTTTGCAGTCCCAACAGTCACCTGGTTATTTACGCCGTGTTTATCCCAAATGAAGGCTGGAGTTTTTGTGGCACGTGTGAGAGAGAGTCAGAATGATTTAAAGAGATCAAAGGTTAACTGATACTGTAAACTAAATAAAGGATCATCTTCAACAAGCAACAACAACGTCCAGACGCCACGTTAGGTGCAAACTGCCAAACGTGTCTCACACTTTGAATCCCAGTGAGGCGGCGGTGTCCAGGGCCGTCTTGCTCCTGATCCCTTTCAGACAGGTGAACACAACGTGATCCGTCTTCTGGGGCATCTCGCCGCCATAATTCTCTTTGAATGCTTCCGGACCCAACTGGAGAGCAACATTCAACTGTCCCACTGTGAAGTCAATGACAGAGACGGGTCAGTGCAGCGTGAAAACCAAACCTACACGCTGACAGGTCAACCATTTCTGGAAGCTATTACATGCAGCATCAAAAGTGCATCTTTTGTATCTAATTAATATTAACTTCAGAATGTTACAGACACGCCATCTTACCAAAGGCAGAAATGACTGGCTGAGGAACTCGAGCAACAAGTCATTCCAAACCAGAATTCAGGATGGTGAGAGAACATACTGAATTCAAGGAACCCTGCAAAATTCTATTCAAGTTTTTCTGTTCTTACCAATTACTTATTTTTCCCACTGCATCGGTTTAAAATTTGGAATAAAGTAAAACCCCCAACCCTTAGGAATACTTGGAACATGTATTCATCTAAGTAAATGTTGTTCTTTACAATATTCTTTACAGTAACATCACAGTAATTTGTAACTTTACAGATTTACATATAATGAAGGACAAAGAGAAAAAGAAATACAGCAAAAAAATTAAAATGTAGTTGAAAACCAGCTGTGAAGGTCACGCTGAGCTGTTAACGCCGTCTTTACTCAGTCTGATGACAAACAGTGAGATGTGGGTGTGTGCACACCCAGTAACAAAAACAGTCAGAAGGTGGAAAGTCACCTCCACCTCTAATCACACACTCGTGCAGCTCCTGTTAAATCACTTATCTGGCTGGAGTGTGAAGCGAAGCCGTCGCTGATCACACTTTACGCCAATCCCACAGATAAGGAAACGCCACAGGAATACGGCTGCAAAGAAGTTCAGATTATTACTCAATGTTTAAGTCAGCAGAGACAATTACCTTCACAGGTAGATGATATCTCGGCAGCAAGGTGGAGATGACGTCCGGCTTTTATGGAGTGGATTGATGAAGTGGAGATGGGTGACAGCTGTCATGAGTTGATGAGTGACAGCTGTCACCCCCGCTGTGTCCGTGGCGGCAGCGCCCTCTCGTGCCTGAAGCCCGCACTTCAGGCAGGGCGCCCTCTGGTGGTGGGCCAGCAGTACCTCCTCTTCTGCGGCCCACACAACAGCGGTAGGGTGTTGGAGATGGGTTTGCAGGGCAATCTGTGGCGCAGTTGTGCGCTGCAGCCATCCACTGCGATCTCCATCCGCCACTCCTGCCTTGCAATTTTAATGCACACATTTTATTTCTATAAAAGGGAGTTTTTCCTTCCCACTGTAGCCAAGTGCTTGCTCACAGGGGGTCGTTTTGACCGTTGGGGTTTTACATAATTATTGTATGGCCTTGCCTTACAATATAAAGCGCCTTGGGGCAACTGTTTGTTGTGATTTGGCGCTATATAAAAAATTTGATTGATTGATTGATTGATATGTTTACTAAACACCTTCACTATTTAGAGTCAGAGTCACTAGGCGGTGGTGGGTTTGCAGGGCAGGCTGTGGCACAGCGGTGTGCCATGGCCACCCATGGCAGTCTGCCACCTGCTGTCTCTTGCCCTGCTTTTAATGCAACACATAATCTTTGCACACTTAGGGGGTCATACACAGCAAGAGAGATTAATTGTAACATCTATGGTGGGGTTGGTAGGTAGGGTGAGTGTGGCATATGGGGTTGGCCCGGGTGGCTGTGGATGTCTGGAGCTCTGGTGTAGGGTGTCTGGCCTCGCCGGTTCTGCGCTGGTCCTGTGGCCCTGCTCTGGGCCTGTGGGGCCCAGGTCCCGCGGCCCGTTGTGGGGTGGGTGGTGGTGGTGGGGCATGGGTGTTGGCACTGGGGGGTTGGCAGCTGGCCGGGGGATGGGGTCCGTGGTCTCCGCGGGATGGGCCCTGCTCTCGCTCAGGCGGTCTTCTGATCATTGGCTTTGGTGTTTGGGGTGGGATCTGGAGTGGGGGGTGGGGGGCTGGGGGCTGTGCTGGGGGGGACCTGGCCGGTCAGGGGGCCTTGGGGCTGCCGTTTCCTGGCCCTGTGCCCTTTCGCTGCCCCTTTTCTCCTGGTTCCCCCGGGGCCCTGCGTACTGGACTCATTTCCGTCAGCACTCGCGGCCGGCCGCATGGCTTTTGACGTGCCAGAGTGGTCCATGTCATATCATGCGTAACTCCCTCTGATGATCCTGGTTTAAATCCCTCTGATGACCCTGTCAGACTCCCTCTGATGATCCTGTCTGACTCCCTGTACATGATCCTGTGTGACTCCCTGTGATGAACCTGTCTGACTCACTGTGATGATCCCGTCAGACTCCCTGTGATGATCCTGACTCCCGGTGATGATCCTGTCAGACTCCCTGTGATGATCCTGACTGACTCCCTGTAATGATCCGACTGACTCCCTGTGACGACTCCTGTCAGACTCCCTCTGATGATCCTGTGTGACTCCCTGTGATGATCCTGATTGACTCCCTGTAATGATCCTAACTGACTCCCTGTGATGATCCTGCCAGAACTCACTCTGATGATCCTGTCAGACTTCCACTGATGATCCTGTTTGTCTCCCTGTGATGGTCCTGACTGACTCCCTGTGATGATCCTGACTGGCTCCCTGTGATGATTCTGACTGACTCCCTGTGATGATCCTGACTGACCCCCCCTGATGATCCTGTCTGACTCCCTGTGATGATCCTGACTGGCACCCTGTGATAATCCTGTCAGACTCCCTCTGATTATCCTGACTGACTCCCTGTGATGGTCCTGACTGACTCCCTGTGATGATCCTGTCTGACTCCCCTGTGATGGTCCTGACTGACTCCCTGTGATAATCCTGTCTGACTCCCTGTGATTATCCTGACTAACTCCCTGTGATGATCCTGTCAGACTCCCTCTGACAATCCTGTCAGACTCCCTCTGATGATCCTGACTGACTCCCTGTGATGATCCTGTCTGACTCCCTGTGATAATCCTGTCTGACTCCCTGTGATTATCCTGTCTGGCCCCCACTGATGATCCTGTCAGACTCCCTCTGATGATCCTGTCTGACTCCCTGTGATGGTCCTGACTGACTCCCTGTGATGATCCTGTCTGACTCCCTGTGATGGTCCTGACTGACTCCCTGTGATGATCCTGTCATACTCCCTCTGATGATCCTGTATGACTCCGTGTGATTATCCTGACTGACTCCCTGTGATGGTCCTGACTAACTCCCTGTGATCGACTCCTCTGAATCGTCAGACCTCCCTCTGATGATCCTGACTGACTCCCTGTGATGACCCTGTCTGACTCCCTGTGATGGTCCTGACTGACTCCCTATGATAATCCTGTCTGACTCCTGTGATTATCCTGTTCTGGCTCCCACTGATGATCCTGACTGACTCCCTGTGATGATCCTGTCAGACTCCCTCTGATGATCCTGACTGACTCCCTGTGATGATCCTGTCTGACTCCCTGTGATGGTCCTGACTGACTCCCTGTGATAATCCTGTCTGATTCCCTGTGATTATCCTGTCTGGCCTCCACTGATGATCCTGTCAGACTCCCTCTGATGATCCTGTCTGACTCCCTGTGATTATCCTGACTCCCTGTGATGATCCTGTCTGACTCCCTGTGATGGTCCTGACTGACTCCCTGTGATGATCCTGAATACTCCCTCTGATGATCCTGTATGACTCCGTGTGATTATCCTGACTGACTCCCTGTGATGATCCTGACTGACTCCCACTGATGATCCTGTCAGACGCCCTCTGATGATCCTGACTGAGTCCCTCTGATAATCCTGTCTGACTCCGTGTGATTATCCTGACTGACTCCCTGTGATGATCCTGACTGACTCCCACTGATGATCCTGTCAGACTCCCTCTGATGATCCTGACTGAGTCCCTCTGATAATCCTGTCTGACTCCCTGTGATTATCCTGACTGACCCCCTGTGATGATCCTGTCAGACTCCCTCTGATGATCCTGACTGACTCAGTGTGATGATCCTGTCTGACTCCCTGTGATGGTCCTGATTGACTCCCTGTGATGATCCTGTCATACTCCCTCTGATAATCCTGTCTGACTCCCTGTGATTATCCTGACTGACTCCCTGTGATGATCCTGTCAGACTCCCTCTGATAATCCTGACTGACTCAGTGTGATGATCCTGTCTGACTCTCTGTGATGGTCCTGACTGACTCCCTGTGATGATCCTGTCATACTCCTTCTGATAATCCTGTCTGACTCCCTGTGATTAGACTGACTCCCTGTGATGATCCTGTCAGACTCCCTCTGATGATCCTGACTGACTCCCTGTGATGATCCTGTCTGACTCCCTGTGATGGTCCTGACTGACTCCCTGTGATGATCCTGTCATACTCCCTCTGATAATCATGTCTGTCTCTCCCTCTGATGATCCTGACTGACTCCCTGTGATGGTCCTGACTGACTCCCTGTGATGATCCTGACTGACTCCCACTGATGATCCTGTCAGACTCCCTCTGATGATCCTGACTGACTCAGTGTGATGATCCTGTCTGACTCCCTGTGATGGTCCTGACTGACTCCCTGTGATGATCCTGTCATACTCCCTCTGATAATGCTGTCTGACTCCCTGTGATTATCCTGACTGACTCCCTGTGATGATCCTGTCAGACTCCCTCTGATAATCCTGACTGACTCAGTGTGATGATCCTGTCTGACTCCCTGTGATGGTCCTGACTGACTCCCTCTGATGATCCTGTCATACTCCTTCTGATAATCCTGACTGACTCAGTGTGATGATCCTGTCTGACTCTCTGTGATGGTCCTGACTGACTCCCTGTGATGATCCTGTCATACTCCTTCTGATAATCCTGTCTGACTCCCTGTGATTAGACTGACTCCCTGTGATGATCCTGTCAGACTCCCTCTGATGATCCTGACTGACTCCCTGTGATGATCCTGTCTGACTCCCTGTGATGGTCCTGACTGACTCCCTGTGATGATCCTGTCATACTCCCTCTGATAATCATGTCTGTCTCTCCCTCTGATGATCCTGACTGACTCCCTGTGATGGTCCTGACTGACTCCCTGTGATGATCCTGACTGACTCCCACTGATGATCCTGTCAGACTCCCTCTGATGATCCTGACTGACTCAGTGTGATGATCCTGTCTGACTCCCTGTGATGGTCCTGACTGACTCCCTGTGATGATCCTGTCATACTCCCTCTGATAATGCTGTCTGACTCCCTGTGATTATCCTGACTGACTCCCTGTGATGATCCTGTCAGACTCCCTCTGATAATCCTGACTGACTCAGTGTGATGATCCTGTCTGACTCCCTGTGATGGTCCTGACTGACTCCCTCTGATGATCCTGTCATACTCCTTCTGATAATCCTGTCTGACTCCCTGTGATTAGACTGACTCCCTGTGATGATCCTGTCAGACTCCCTCTGATGATCCTGACTGACTCCCTGTGATGATCCTGTCTGACTCCCTGTGATGGTCCTGACTGACTCCCTGTGATGATCCTGTCATACTCCCTCTGATAATCATGTCTGTCTCTCCCTCTGATGATCCTGACTGACTCCCTGTGATGGTCCTGACTGACTCCCTGTGATGATCCTGACTGACTCCCACTGATGATCCTGTCAGACTCCCTCTGATGATCCTGACTGAGTCCCTCTGATAATCCTGTCTGACTCCCTGTGATTATCCTGACTCCCTGTGATGATCCTGTCAGACTCCCTCTGATGATCCTGACTGACTCAGTGTGATGATCCTGTCTGACCTCCCTGTGAAGGTCCTGACTGACTCCCTGTGATGATCCTGTCATACTCCCTCCGATAATCCTGTCTGACTCCCTGTGATTAGACTGACTCCCTGTGATGATCCTGTCTGACTCCCTCTGATGATCCTGACTGACTCCCTGTGATGATCCTGTCTGACTCCCTGTGATGGTCCTGACTGACTCCCTGTGATGATCCTGTCATACTCCCTCTGATAATCCTGTCTGACTCCCTGTGATTATCCTGACTGACTCCCTGTGATGATCCTGTCAAACTCCCTCTGATGATCCTGACTGACTCCCTGTGATGATCCTGTCTGACTCCCTGTGATGGTCCTGACTGACTCCCTGTGATGATCCTGTCATACTCCCGTGATGATCCTGTCCGACTCCCTGTGATGATCCTGTCTGACTCCCTGTGATTATCCTGTCTGGCTCCCTCTGATGCTCTTCATGAAGAGAATGCGGCTGTCAGTGACCTTGTTGGGGAGCAGGTGGAACAGCCACTTAGATTGTCCCCACCGCCTTCTGCTGGAATGGACCTACACATTAGATTAGATTAGATTAGACAGTGACCCAAACAAAATAAAAACCACTGAGTACCGGGCCAATCTGTTCTCTACCCTGCTTTCGTGACCTGTTTGCTCCGAGGTTAAAAGTGAATTAGATTAGATTAGACAGAACTTTACTGATCACTCGGGAAGACTACCTCTGGAGAATTTATGTTCCAGCAGAATTGTATAGCAGCACACAGGGTAAAAAGCACACAGACTATCAAAATAAAGTAAAAAAAAAGAACAATTTGCAATATTATTATAATACCAGACATACTGATCAATACTGGTTTACTGGCTCCTACTGTTGCTCTACTTCCCGTTCTCTGTCTTCCTGTTTCTCCTCCTCCCCCTGAGTGAGGAGTTATACAGTCTGATGGTCTGAGGGACAAAGGAGTTTTTCAGTCTGTTGGTCCTGCACTTAGGAAGGAGCAGTCTGTGGCTGAAGAGGCTCCTCTGGTTGCTGATGACGGCATGCAGAGGCTAACTGGCATCGTCCATAATGTCCAGCAGCTTGTCCAGTGTTCTCTTCTTAAAAGAGAACCAATGCACAAAAGGTCAGTGAAAGTCTGGACTGAAGAGGCCACTGAGAGGCTGAGAGACTGCTTCAGAACCACTGACTGGAGCATGTTTCAAAACTATTATGGTGAAGACATCAACGGCCTGATCCAGTGTGTCACTGACTACGTGAACTTCTGTGTGGAGAGCACTGTGCCCACCCGGAGGGTATGGTGCTTCCCCAACAACCACCCCTGGGTGACCCACGAGCTGAAGGCCCTGATGAACCAGAAGAAGAGAGCTTTCAACTCAGGAGACAGAGAGGAGCAGCGTAGAGTCCAACAGGAGCTCCAGTGGAAGATCCGTGCAGCCAAGAAGGTGTATGGAGGGAAGATGGAGGAGCAGTTGGCCCGGAACAACGTCAGAGACGTGTGGAGATGCCTCAAGACCGCATCCGGATTTGGGCAGGGTGCCAGCAGGACTGCAGATGGGGATTCTCAGTTCGCAGAAGAGCTAAACAGCTACTTTAACCGTTTTGGCTCCATTACGCCTGCCCCAACCCGCCTGTTCCCGGCTCCCACATGTCTCCAGCAGCCAGCCCTCCAGTCCCTCTGACCCACCACCTTCTACCCCCTGGTCACCTTCACTGCACCCCGGACCTCGTCCCTCCCCTCCGTGACTGTATTCAGCACTAGCCCACCTCAGCTCACACCCCTGCTCCCCCTCCCCCCCTCACTGTAACTCCAACCAAGGTGAGAGGCCAGCTCCTGCGGCTGAAGCAGAGGAAAGCAGCAGGACCTGATGGGATCTCCCCGAGGCTGCTGAGGACCTGTGCAGATGAGCTCTGTGAGGTCCTCAGCCACATCGTCAACATGAGCCTCAGCCTGGGGGTGGTCCCTACCCTGTGGAAGATCTCCTGTGTGGTCCCGGTTTCCAAAACACTGCACACCAAGGAACCAGCCCACTACAGACCAGTTGCCCTGAACTCCCACCTCATGAAGACCATGGAACGACTCGTCCTGTCTCGCCTCCGCACCATGGTGAGTGACACCCGGGACCCACTGCAGTTCGCCTTCAGACCCAACATCGGGGTAGATGACGCTGTCACCTACCTACTGCAGCGAGTGCTCACCAACCTGGAGACCGGCGGGAGCGGTGGCACAGGAAAAACACCTCCGTGTTGATAACCATTTGTAAAATCCAGGCGACTTTTGATGGCTTTCAGTGGAGTGAGTATATGAGAAATTGTTTAACAGGCAGGACATGTTCCAACTTGTCCTTAAGGCTTTCAACAGAGGTGTTTTTCCTGTGGCAGAGCGTCGCGGCGGCTGCGTCCCGACGCGCGGACCCGTCCGCACGTCTTTCATTAAAAAAATCTCCTTTAACAGTGGAATATCCGGATAAAATGCTGAAACCGACTTCTTCTGAAACTTCTCTGTTCTCTCACGACGTCCTGGATCAATAGAACCTGAAATGTGGAGGTTTTCAGCTTGAAACAGGCTGACAACGGCGGCTGAGAGCGCTGCACGATGTCTCGCTCCGTGGGAAGTCCTTAAAGCGACAGAATCACCTCAAAATCTCTCATCAGCCGTTAAAATTTTCACTGAAAACCAGCTTAATTTTTCGAACCATGTCCACTTCGATGTGTCTCACAGGTTTAAAAAAAATTTTGATCAAACAAAGCGCCAGTCTCTCAGCAACTTCTCAGACAAAGGAATTCCGACGAGGGGCTGGTCGACTCCTCCCACAAGGAGTGCTCACAGGCGAATGACGTCACCGACAGGCGTGGAAAAACTCACGCATGCGCACGAGGGTTCAAGCATGTCTGACGTAAAACATATGAATGAAATCCGTATAGTTTTTCAAAAAAATAAAAAGGACCGTTACTTTATTGACAGCCCTCGTATATATATATATATGTATATATATATATTCTATTTCTACCTCATTTCTTATGTCTTGTACTGTTACAAGTATTATTATTGTTGCTTATCCTTGCACACGCTGTTTGATGAACATTTTCCTCTACTTGCACCCACCTTGTGTGTTTTCTTAAGAGCTGACGTAACATGTGAATTTCTCCTCTGTGAGATCAATAAAAATTATCTATTCTCTGCCACTGTCACCAGAGAGTCCAGCTTCATGCCAACCACGGAGTCAGCCGCCTGATCAGTTTGTCCAGCCTGGATGTGTCCTTCTTGGATGTGCTGCCCTCCCAGCACACCATGATGTAAAAAGGACGCTGGCTGCTACAGACTGGTAGAACATCCAAAGGAGTTTCCCGCAGATGTTAAACAACAGCAGCCTCCTCAGTACGTCCAGCCTGCTCTGTCCCTTCCTGTACAGGTGGTTGGTGTGGGTTGTCCAGTCCAGTTTGCTGTCCAGCCACAGCCTGAGGTACTTCCACAGCCTCCACCTTAAGCTCCCTCAATTAGAACTGGTCATGGACTTGGTCTGGACTTCCCACTTCCCTTTGTCTTGAGCTGTAGATGGCTTGTGTGACACAGGGCAGCAAAGTCCCTCACTAGGCTCCTGTCCTCCTCCTCTCTGTCATCACTGATGCATCCAACAATGGCTGAGTCATCTTTGAAGTTCTGGATGTGTCACACCTCAGAGTTGCAGCAGAAGTCCGAGGTGTATAGGTTGAAGGGAAGAAGGGCCAGCACCATGCCCTGGGGTGCTCCGGTACTGCTGATCACAGTGTCAGATGTGGTGTCCTTCAGCCTGACATAATGCGGCTTGTCAGTGAGGTAGCTGGAGATCCAAGTGACCAGGCAGGGGTCCACTCGCATCCTGTTCAGTTTCTCCTGAAGCACAAGGAGCCGGATGGTTTTGAAAGCACTCAAGAATCCAGGAAGAGAATCCTCACTGTGCAGTTTCCCTTATCCAGGTGTGAGTGGACTCTGTGTAAGCAGGTACAGGATGGCATCCTCCACACCATCACCTGCCCGATAAGCAAACTGAAGACAGTTTTGGGCGTGTTGCACTTGGGGTTTGAGGAAGCCGAGGAAGAGCCACACTGACGTCTTCAGGTGTGAAGTGAGTGCCACTGGTCGGAAGTCATTTGGCTCACTAGGCCGGTTCTTCTTAGGAACTGGAACAATGCATGACATCTTCCAGAGGGTGGGCGCTCTCCCTACCTGCAGGCTAAGGTTGAAGATACGTTGTAGCAGTTGTCCCAGTTTGGTGGCACAAGTCTTCAGTAGTCGGGGACACACCTTGTCTGGGCCTGCCGCTTTCCTGGGATGAAGCTTCCTCAGCTGTCCTCTGACCTGATCCACAGTGATGTATGGAGGAGGTTGTGTTGAGGTGGGGGAGGAGGAGGAAGGGGCTGCTGCTGTGATGTCTGGGGGGAGGTGTGCTGAGGGAAGAAGGACAGATGTCTGTAGTGAGGGAGAGGGTCGGGGGCATGGATTGGTTGAACCAGTTGAAAAAGTTGTTTGCTCATCCTCTCCGTTGCCCCCCTTGTCTCTGGTCTTTGTGTTACCATCTCAGACCTCCTTCATGTTTTCTTTCAGCTTCTGCTCCATTTTTCTCCTGTAGCTGTGATTTGCTTCTCTCAAGCATTGTTTCACCTCCCACTGTGCTGCCTTCATCGCCTCCATGTCTCTGCTTCTGAAGGTGGCCTTCTTCCTGTTGAGGACAGCATTGACTTCCTGCATGACGGATGGTTTGTTATTGGTGTGAAAAGTGGACAGTCTTGGTTGGTCAAGGCCAAAGTTGGTGATGGTAAAATTTGAAGAAAATGTCCATAATGACAACTGAAAAACTTCATACCATCAACACACAACCAGAAGCACTTCCCTCAGGTTCACGTTGACCAGAGGCCTGGGAGGTTCCAGCACAAGATGTGAGCTGTTCAGACCTCTACCTTCTTCCAGTGGTGGGCACAACTAACCAAAAAGTTAGCTTCGATAACCGCTAATCAGCTAACTGAAAAGTTATCTTTTATAATGCTAAACCACCAAAAAAATTTATTGTTAGCTACAGCTAACCGATAATGTTCAGTATTGTTTCTGGTAAACTCTCAGCTACTAACAAGCTGATTTTGAGTTTAAACACTGCCAACACTTCTGATAGAATTAAAGCTGATTACAAACCCAAACACAGCCAATGAGCCAGCGCTTCTGTCTTTGTGCGCCACGCCGACTGCTGTATTGCATCATTTACCTTGATAGCATACAGTGGTCCCGCCATGAGGCAGACGTCTTGTAAAGGAAAGCAGGTCTGACTTATGGTTTTGATTTATAAATCAAATTAATCCAGATAGAATAACTACATTAATGTCAAGTCTGTCATTTGTACAAGGTGAAAATATAACACATATCTGTTAATTTGAAAATAATGCACAAATACTGAAGTTTTGAACATTAACACACAGATGCCCAGATGCCTGTTGGTGTTGCTTGGAATGACCACAACTGCTGTTATCAAACATCATGCTGTCTGATGTGGACTGTATGTATGTCAGACGTGTGAGTATTCTGATCGGATGATCAGAATACTTGTCCAAGCTGTAAAAAGATGAACTGTACAGGACTTAAACATTCTCACAAGATGTGTGTGTAATGAGGAGGGCGTGGCCTAAAGTGATTAACAGCTGACATCAAGGTGTGTGTTGGTATTAGGCAGCTGCTTTAAAAAAGTCAAAAATTTGTTCAGTGTTTTTTGGAGGAATGTAGTGCTCCGCTCTGTGTGTGTGTGTGTGCGTGCTTAATCTCTGTGGACAAATTGTAATTTGATAAAACTGTTTTTCAATAATCTTTTCACTCCTATTGAGCTCTCGGCTAGAAACCAATAAAATGCAGGTTGGTGAACATTTGATGAGTTCTTTTTCTCAGCACTGCTGACTGGAGGATTCTTCTGTCAGACTGCTTTCAGTCAGCATCTGTTTCTGTCCGCTGACTTCAGACTTTGCAGCAGTGTGAGAAGAGGAGAGTTTCAGTAAGATGATCAGTCTGTTTCCATAACTAGTTAACACAGTAACCAAACACCATCAGTCATCAGGGCTGTCAGGTTCCACTTCCAACACACTCACCGGTCAAAGGTTCGGGTTTTTTTCTTTCCCCATTTTTTCCTCTATGAAAAACCTGAAACATCATGTCTTAGACTGTTTCAGTTGTTTTAGTTTTTATTTAATCATCTTTTTTTTCCTCCGTGGGAAGTGTCACTGCACGTTACTGACACATTCAGTAACATTCACTTATTTTATTTATTTATGACGTACAGTAACTTGCCAAGACGAGTTTTATATGTTATTTTAGACCTTTGCTTCTTTTACTGTGTAAAATGAGAACACAGGACACGTTGTACTGTTTCTGGGTTCATCACAGCGCCACCTGTAGGTAGACAAACAGTCACAGAACCTGCAGGACTGTGGACCGGCCGGAATCCACACTGACACAGAGAGAACATGCAAACTTGACACAGAAAGGACCAAGGGCCTCCTGTAGAAAGCATGCGTATGCACAGAAACCTGGCATACGTGCGTCTCCACATCCACGTGCAAATGTATCAAAAGTGACTTGAGCGTGGAAATGTGCGGTGCGTCACGCAAAAATCCAGGCTGGCGTATGCACGTTTCTACAGCTATTGTTCCTCTGGCGACACGTAGCAGTGTTGCTGGGAACCGTTAACAGTGTGAAAACATAAAGTCATCAGAGTGACATCAGAGACACACTGATGAACAATTAACATGCACACGTGTTTGCAGTTATATGGACGGATATAAAAACACACACATTGTGATGTGTAAAATGGCACTAACAGTGGCTGCGTTAGCGCTGTCAGAGGACCTTACAAATGGTGCAATCGGATGTGAGTGTGTATTCAGGGAACACGAGGATTTACTACCAAACGAGGATGATAGAAGAGATCGCTGTTGTTGTTTACTTCCGTCTTTCCCGCACATGTGCACACAGACGGTAGGCAGAAAAGTCCAGACTCCAAGCAGATGCGATGAGAAAACGTATGGGAAGATGACTTCAGACGACGTGTCAGCTCTTGATCCCGAAGATCGAAAGCGATGTTTTGAGGAATTAAATATTGGAGACAATGACCATGAAGGATTTCAGGTTTTTTGGAGGTGTACAATTATTTTATCAGTGGTCACGTGATCACTGTTATCAGCCTGCTGCTGCAGACGTTGATGTCTGAGATCTTTCTGCTGTCTGGTCTTGTCTCTGTGGGCTGAGTGCAGCAGCAGGATGGGCTTTGAAGTTGAGGAACTTTTTAAACGCGGTCCAAAAAGACACTCCCGCAGAGTCCCACTGAGAGAGGTTTGTATCTTTTTTAATGACTTGGAATCTCGCATCCGTACCGCGCAACAGTAACACCGGAGGCAGTGTGAGCGACGGGTGACGAGAAGTCATTCCTGTTGATAGGCCAACCCTCCGTGCCACTGCGCATGTGCAGTTCTGTCTACTCAGACTTTTATCCCTCCCCTTGTCGGGTTGATGTGCCTCTTTATTGTTGAACTCCCCGAATGAGGAATGTATTTTCAAGTTTAAAAAGTTAAACATTGTATGTGCACACTGTATTTACAGCACAATATTGTCAGGACGTGGAACTGTTTCACTGATCTTGTGAAACCCTATGTGCCGGCCCAGGTTTTGCGGTTGCAGGATGCGGGACTTCTCTGTGTTCCCAGGGTGAAGAGGAAGACAGCGGGTCAAAAAGCTTTTTCTTATCGTACACCTGCTCTGTGGAACGGTCTTCCTGCGACCGTGAGGCAGTCGGAGTCTGTGGACATTTTTAAGTCAAGACTTAAAACCTATTTATTCTTTCTTATGAATAGTTTTAAATTTTTTTTTAATCTGTTTTATTATTTTGTTTGTGTTTTTAATTATGTATTTTATGTATTTTTTTAATTTGTACTTATTTTAAATTTTATATTGAACTGTTCTGTGTGAGACGGCTTTTGTTGTGATTTGGCGCTTTATAAGATGATTAAATTGAAACTGAACTGTTGAGAGGCAGCACGGTGGCTTGGTGGTTAGCACTGTTCCCTCACAGCGAGAAGGTCATGGGTTCAATTCCCACCTGTGGCCTTTCTGTGTGGAGTTTGCATGTTTCTCCCCGTGTTTCGTGGGTTTCCTCCGGTTTCCTCCCACATCCAAAGACATGCGCATTAGGTGGATTAGAATCTTTAAATTGTCCATAGGTGTGCGAGTGGGTGTGAATGTGTTTGTTTGTCTGTTTGTGGCCCTGCGACAGACTGGCGTCCTGTCCCGGGTGTACCCCGCCTCACGCTCTATGACTGCTGGGATAGGCTCCAGCGCCCCCGCGACCCTTAAGTGGACTAAGTGGTTGAAGATGAGTGAGTGAGTGAACTGTCGAGTTACGCGACAAGAGGCACAATTCGACCACACACACACACACACACACACACACACTGTAGCTCCCACAAACATTTTTCCAGTTTCATGATTAACCTGTTTAACAGTGTACTGAATAAACTGTCCCTGTGTGTCATCTCCAGTCATCCTTGGGTATCATTTCTTTTCTGTGTTCATGTTGTGTGATGTGACGTCATGAGGAATCTCTGCTCAAAGGGCTATTTACATGAAACTGCATATTTAAATAGGGCGTGGCCAGGGAGGAGTTTGGTTCCACGCTCAGTGTGATGTACAAACAGAACGTGTGTGGATTCATGCCTACACACACTTTGATACATCTGAATAAATTTGTGTTTACGCCAGATGCAGGGTTTTGGTGTACACCAACTTTTAGTAGAAAGTCCATGTAAGTCTTTGTACATGAGGCCCCAGCTCGGATGCGATCCCATTCCAAAATAGAATAAATTCATTTTCCCCTCAAAATTCTACTCACAACATCCCATAATGACAACATGAAAAGTTTTTTTTTTTTTTGCAAAGTCATTAAAAAAAAAAAATCACGTCCGTACGTATTCACAGCCTTTGTTCAATACTTTGTTGATGCACCTTTGGCGGCAATTTCAGTCTCAAGTCTTCTTGAATATGATGTCACAAGCTTGGTCCACCTATCTTTGGACAGTTTGGTCCATTCCTCTTTGCAGCACCTCTCAAGCTCCATCAGGTTGGATGTGGAGTGTCGGTGCACAGACATTTTCAGATCTCTCCAGAGATGTTCAGTCAGATTCAGGTCTGGGCTCTGGCTGGGCCACTCAAGGACATTCACAGAGTTGTCCTGAAGACACTCCTTTGATATCTTGGCTGTGCGCTTAGGGTCATTGTCCTGCTGAAAGATGAACTGTCACCCCAGTCTGAGGTCAAGAGCACTCTGGAGCAGGTTTTCATCCAGGATGTCTTTGTACATCCCTGCATTCATCTTTCCCTCAATCCTGACTAGTCTCCCAGTTCCTGCTGCTGAAAAACATCCCCACAGCGTGATGCTGCCACCACGCTTCACTGTAGGGATGGTGCCTGGTTTCCTCCAAACATGACACCAAATAGTTCAATCTTTGTCTCAGACCAGAGAATTTTGTTTCTCCTGGTCTGAGAGTCCTTCAGGTGTCTTTTGTCAAACTCCAGGTGGGCTGCCATGTGCCTTTTACTAAGGAGTGGCTTCTGTCTGGACACTCTACCATACAGGCCTGAATGGTGGATTGCTGCAGAGATGGTTGTCCTTCTGGAAGGTTCTCCTCTCTCCACAGAGCAATGGTGGAGCTCTGACAGAGTGACCATCGGGTTCTTGGTCACCTCCCTGTCTAAAGTCCTTCTCTCCCAATCGCTCAGTTTAAACATGCATCCAGCTCTTGGAAGAGTCCTGGTGGATCTAAACTTCCATTTACAGATGATGGAGTCCACTGTGCTCACTGGGACCTTGAAAGCAGCAGAAATGTTTCTGTTCCCTTCCCCAGATTTGTACAGACAATCCTGTCTCTGAGGTCTACAGACAATTCCTTTAACTTCATGCTTGGTTTGTGCTCTGTCAACTGTGGGACCTTATATGTAGACAGGTGTGTGAAATGATTACAGTCTGCAGGTTCAGCAGCTCTGACATTATTTCTGCATTTCTAGACATCTGTCCCTTCAGCTCACTGACACTGACACAGTGTTTAAAGCGTCGTACTTGTTTTATGAGGAAGCAGCACTGAGATTATGTGCAAACTGTCTGGACTTTCAGGCTGAGCTGTAAAAATTTAACAGGGAACAAAGTTCACAGCTGTTATTGACTCATTGCAGCAACATGAGGAGAGACGACACCTCAGCTGGAAACAAACACTCATTATCGTGTATGACGACAGAACTCCTTAATATCTTCGTAGCGTTGGTGACAAATTCATTCTGTGACATGGCTGGAATTCAGCACGCCCCCTTTAGTCCACTAAATCATCGTCACCGCAGCCGTGTGTGCTTTTATTTTTCTACCGCGGTGCAACCAGACAGGAACCAGTCAGTCAACTGTCGCTAAACTTATTATGCATAGGGACCCCAAGAAACACACTGATTTTGGGATCAAGGGGTCAAAGGTCAAGGTCATTGAACTGTACTTTGTAAAAACACCAGAAATTAAACAACAACGGTTATTTATCACAGTTTATTGATAGCTTCTATACACAGAGCTGCATCTATAATCAACAAGCTGCTTCTAGTTCAGAAGAACTGGACGTTCAGTCACAGACGGCGGCAGACAGTCTGGAAACGTTTTAATCTCAGCTGAGAAAAAGTTCATACAAAGTTAAAATATTACAGCAAATTATTGTGCCACGAGTCCTTTTAAAGGTCTTTAAAACTCACATATTAAAAACTAATTTCTAAAGAATCAAAAGCTGAAGTGCATCATCTTTTCCAAACCCTTTGTTTCACATCATGACATGCAGCAGCTGACGTGTGAGTTCACATTTCCTTCTTGCCGTTTACTTTTGCTGGTTTTCCGCCCAGTCCTGCCAGCCACCAGGATAATGCTGAACACTGAAATAATAATCATGATAAAAAGAAAAGGTAAGAATGAAACCACAGTTTGTGGATAAAGACTGAAATTGGAAAAGCAGCTTCTCTCACACATACAACAAAAACTGTGGAACTGTAAACTTACTGCTGCAGTTTGTGAGCAGCTGTGACTCCAAATGTATGAATCATACTTTTGCTGTTGGTTTTGGAGGCGTGTTCGTTTTTTTATTCTTCTTCGACCATGGACAGCATGCAGCAGCTGGTGACAGTTCTGCACTTATGTGCGATTAATTTGTGGTTTGTTAACATTTGTAACTCTGCACCTGTTGAGATTTCTTTGCAGTCCCAACAGTCACCTGGTTATTTACGCCGTGTTTATCCCAAATGAAGGCTGGAGTTTTTGTGGCACGTGTGAGAGAGAGTCAGAATGATTTAAAGAGATCAAAGGTTAACTGATACTGTAAACTAAATAAAGGATCATCTTCAACAAGCAACAACAACGTCCAGACGCCACGTTAGGTGCAAACTGCCAAACGTGTCTCACACTTTGAATCCCAGTGAGGCGGCGGTGTCCAGGGCCGTCTTGCTCCTGATCCCTTTCAGACAGGTGAACACAACGTGATCCGTCTTCTGGGGCATCTCGCCGCCATAATTCTCTTTGAATGCTTCCGGACCCAACTGGAGAGCAACATTCAACTGTCCCACTGTGAAGTCAATGACAGAGACGGGTCAGTGCAGCGTGAAAACCAAACCTACACGCTGACAGGTCAACCATTTCTGGAAGCTATTACATGCAGCATCAAAAGTGCATCTTTTGTATCTAATTAATATTAACTTCAGAATGTTACAGACACGCCATCTTACCAAAGGCAGAAATGACTGGCTGAGGAACTCGAGCAACAAGTCATTCCAAACCAGAATTCAGGATGGTGAGAGAACATACTGAATTCAAGGAACCCTGCAAAATTCTATTCAAGTTTTTCTGTTCTTACCAATTACTTATTTTTCCCACTGCATCGGTTTAAAATTTGGAATAAAGTAAAACCCCCAACCCTTAGGAATACTTGGAACATGTATTCATCTAAGTAAATGTTGTTCTTTACAATATTCTTTACAGTAACATCACAGTAATTTGTAACTTTACAGATTATACATATAATGAAGGACAAAGAGAAAAAGAAATACAGCAAAAAAATTAAAATGTAGTTGAAAACCAGCTGTGAAGGTCACGCTGAGCTGTTAACGCCGTCTTTACTCAGTCTGATGAAAAACGTTCCAAAGCGTCTTCATGACCTCCACACAAGGCTGGAAAACCTAAATCCCGAGAATCACCAGCCCGCCTGTTTCTGTTTATGCTAACACAGAGGGAACGCCACTCACAGGGAACGTTGATGGATCCGGAGATGACGCCGTGCTCCCGGAGCTCCCACGGTTCTCTGACGTCGATAATCACGGCTTTCTGAGCCGCCAGCAGCTCCTTCATCTGCTCGTAACTCACATCTGTGCTGGATGGAGCCGAACTAAAAGTGCGCCACACAGCCCACAGAGCTGTGAAAACAAGAAAGGATTATCCAACACCCAGTGGTGGGCACAGCTGGGTTTATAGGCATTGTTATTGTTTGTTTTATATAAACCTGCAAGAAGCTCAGGTTGTTTCACCGTTATTTACAGTGGGCGGGGAATCGCTGTGAGCTGTGATCGCTTCATGTTCATGTCATCTTATCACATCTAAACCCCACTTCACATATTGTAAATAAGATGCTCCTATTTTTTAAAATTCCAATCATATATATATATATATATATATACACACATACATATATATACATACACACACACACACACACACACACACATTATTTCTACCTCATTTTCTTATTTTATTGTATTGTTACTTGTAACAATACATCTTATTTTTGCACACGCTGTTTGATGCACATTTTCTTCTACTCACACTCATCTGTGTTTATTAAGAGCTGACGTAACGTGAATTTCTCCACTGTGAGATCAATAAAGTCTTTTCTTATCTTATTCTGGAGGAAACTGAAGTTTGCTCTTTAACATCTTGCTTATTGTCCTTTAGAGCACCGTTTGTTCCAGAGTAATGTATATAAAATGTTGGAAATTCGGTTTGCATTTATGAAGTTCCATGCAGGTTAAACATAGGAAACACAGAATATCTGGAATATCTGTTTTACCAAATTTTCAGGGTCTCATGCAGCAGTCGCTTAAAATGTTATGAAAGGCATAAATGTTACATTTTGGTCATAAAATGTTCATTTGCAATTGTTGTCATGTAGTTTCTCAGTGTTAGTTTAACTGCAGCAACTCTCTGGTGTGCAAAGAATTATGGGATATCTCAATGGGACAAATTGTGGTACATTAAAATGATATACTGTTGTGAAACTGAAATAAACAAAAAACATGCCAATTTTGACACCCCTGTAAAGTTACTGTAACTTGTGTGTTGGTTTTTATAATGCATGTGATCTGTGATCCACTTATATAGAGACCTTCTCAATATGTTGATCTATTTACACTCCCATCCAGCAGATGGCAGTGTTCTCTGCATTTTGACGGAGGGGGGGGTAGAGGAAGTGATGAGGGCAGGTCATTTGAATTTTCCCATAATGCCTGTTGGCACATGTGTCTGTTTAACGTCAAACCTTCAGAATTTGTGCATTACTTTAAAACTAAAACATATAGCTGATATTTTCACTTTGTAAAAATGACACAGTTGCCGCTATTTTCCCTAAACTGTCTGGAAATAGTTGGTTTTAAATGAAACCATGAGTGAAAGGTGCTTTGCGCTTCATGACTCCTGCCCACTCTGAATATCAGCATGGTGAAAGTAAATGATTGGTTTTTTGTTTCTTTTTTTTCCTTCTTCTCCTCTTTTCTTTACAATAGTAGCTGGTCTGCCCACTTTTACTGGGAGGAGGACTGAGCTCCTCACAGTGGTCCATTTATTGTAAAGCACATGACAAGAATAAACATGTAGGATTTTAGGTTTTACAGATGTTTCTGGCCATTCGGCTTTATCTCTATGTCATCAAAAAAAAAAATGTTAGCAGACTCAAAGTTATTGGAACTAAATTTAGCGGAAGCTAACTGGTCCGCTGATAGTTTTCAAAGTTAGCCGAACAGCTAATCTCCTAAGAAAAATGTTAGGTTTGATCATTAGCAGTTAGCGGATTAGCAGAACTGTGCCCACCATTGCCAACACCTCATCTGGTCTCAGTGTCCACTCGAGTCCAAAACCAGTGCTACTGCCCCACAGCTCAACATTCAGACGTTAAAATTAACATTCATTCCCTGTAAATGATTCAGGTCGGGTGAGTCCACGCAAATGGACTTTAGTTCTTTGAGGATATTTTGCTCTTCATCACTTATGATGATGATGATGTCGCTTGTTATTTTTATTATTTACAAATGCAAGAAACAGTGCGTTTCACAGACTGTGGGTCGCTCTGTACGGCCTTCCACAGTCTTAGATTCTATTCCGTCTTTATTAACAACATGACAGAAGACACAAACGCCAAACTGTTGAAATCATTTTCAGGAGAGCTGGAACACGGCTCACAGGAGGACAGGTCCAGATAGGACAACCAGTGACTGGAGGAGACGACGCACAGTCTCTGCTACCAGGTGTCCTCAGGGGATCCGAGGGTGAGAGAGGTTAGTTACTGAGACTAACCAGTGACTAACCAGTTTAGTGATCATCCGATGAGGATGATCACTGAACATCAGCTACCACATTATGGTCATGTGGTGTGTTTCTCTGGGTGTGAACCAGAACTCGGGCAAAGGACACGCTCACATTCCACCTGAACGCAGGTGGTTTACTTTCGACAGTTGGGGATGGACTGGTTGTCTGCCTGGTTGGTTGCCATCCAGGTCCCAGAGTGGTCTGTGGTGTGGTGGATGCTACAATTTGCAAGACCACAGCCTGTTCACAGGGAAAAATAGTTTTACAGGGGGATGGATTTACAGGGCAGCCATTGGCTGCAGCAGGAGGTCACATGATCAACAGATGACAGGATTATTACATCCACCAAGGACGTAATAAAATCACCTGCATTCATTTGTCTGTCTGTCTTTTAGCAGGATTACATCAAAACTACTACACAGATTTTGATGAAATTTTCACCACAGATAGATATTAGGCCATGGAAGACTCCATTAAATTGTGGAGGGGATTCGGATCTGCATTGGCGGATGTCAGAAATGTCGGATTGCTCTTATTTTCACTGATGTATGAAGCTCCAGTTGTCCCAGTGGACAGCCACTTATGGAAGATCTGGTCATAAATAAATACCTAAATATTCATGTCCACTGTCCCTGTTTAAGTACAGGGTCAACAGCACCTTCAGAAATATATTTACTGATAAAAATGGTGATGTGTTCAATGCTTATTTTACCTGCTGTGTAGTCCAGGTCCAATTCCAGAATATTTGATTTGTACACTGTGTGGAACAAATACATCCTGAATTCCAAACTCACATCACACATTAGTGTCTGACTGCCTCATGACCAACTTCAGACTTCATGAAAATTGTGCCATAAAAGTGAAGAGAGACCCTTCGGCTGCTCTCTTGTGTTCACTCGGTGTCGCCACAGCAGATCTGAAGTGGATCTGCATGTTAATTTGGCACAAGTTCTCTGCCAGATGCCCTTTCTGACACAACTCCATTTTACATGGTAAATGGGCAGGGGTGATTTTTCAACCGGGAACCTTCCGCACGGAGAACAAGCACACTTAACCGCTTGGTTACCGTCCCTACCCTACAGAAACTGTGCAATATCATGATTAAAAATTAAAACTGATCTTGTACCCCAAACTGATAAATGTTCATTTTTAGAATGAAGTGGCTATCCATACGCAGTCGCATTGAAAATACAAACATATTAATTATCCCACAGGATTAGAGTTTAGCGCAAAGCCATTAAGTGGTTCAAATCACAATTGTGTTAAAAACGTTTTTTTCCCAACTTCAAGTATAAATGCGTATGTGACAATCACCTGCCTCATCATGACTCTCTTGGAAATCATTTAGCAGACTGATGCCTTTGAACAGGTGGCTGGTGCAGTTTTACAGGCAGCATGGTTTTGGTTTTTACTGGCTCTCTTTTTGGGGCCGCCGTAGTGTGCTGATGCCAGTTGGCCTTCACCTTACTGTGGAAGGGCCGGCCACCTCATCTGCAAACATAGATCGAGTTCCAAATAGGGCACCGCAGTCTCCTTTGAACCCTGCGTGATATCATGGGATTTGACCACTTACAGGGACCGCCGGTCCCATTGTGCAATATATACACAGCATAACTTCAGATAGAAAAATTAACTGTTTTGTTTTTGGCTGCAATCACCAAAGCAGTTGCAAAAAGTGGTTAGTGTTTTTTTTCTTTGGTTCCCAGTGGAGAAGGGAAGACAAGGCAAATGGGAGACGTCCTATTGGTAAGTGTTAGCCTACACAGCTAACCAGAGTAGCTCCATTCCCCTGCCTGCAAAACCGCCTCGACACGTTTGAGCTCTGGTGTCGCAGACCGAACGGTCCCCCTATAAATCGTTCACTGATTATCACCTCATTTCTGCTTCAAACTGCCTCCAGTCATCATCTGTCTCAGCAACAGATGTTTGAAGCTTTTCTACAACAATCATTTCCACATAAATTCAGCATTGTTTCATCAGAAAAGACAGATGAAGCGATCAGAGTGCCGCAGCTAAACCAGCTGCTAGCTGATGCGTTCACTACATGTCGGACATTTTAAAGTGTCATGGAATTTTGCCTCGTTTCTGCCTAAAACTGACTTTAGAGTGATTTAAGAGGTTTTACCTTTATCATCTGATGGTTAATAATCCCATTAATCCATCTGATTGCTTTGGCTGAACAGACTCCGTCTCAGACATGCTGCTGTGGTCAGAAATGACACATGCACAGCTGTAAAAGGCGAACCGATTTTTAGGGGCGGAAAGTGCAGTCTGCAACACCGGGTCATAAACAAACCACAAGACATGTATACTTTCCACCGCATCGCCACTTTTTCTTTGCATTTTCACTTCGATTATGTGTAATCTGCCCTAAAACTCAGAGAAAATGCTGTAGTTTTTACCCAGGAAGTATATAAATTATGTCATATTTTATCCCTCTAGCACCCTCCCTCAAACAAGACTGTGATGCCCAATTACATCTATTTGTATTGAGTTCAGCGATGTTTTCATCGGTCAAAATGGCCACCAGAGGGCGCGCGCCATACTCTCACGAGCGCCACTAGCTTAGCTAATGGCAAGCTAAAAGTGGATGCGCTCGTTTTGGCAGAACAACTATACAGTTTATGTATATTCTGTGTTAGTACAAGACCGCAGGCGCCGTGCTTGATGAATTCCTGCGCAAAAAGTAGTTCCCAATCAATGCTGTATTTGCTATGACTGTGTAACAAAAACATAAGGAGTATATTTGGCACAAGAACTTGTGTATCTCGTGTGTTTTTATACCTAAATGAACGTAAGTCAATATACTCATCCAGCAGCATCTTCTCATGTCAGCAAATTCAGCGCTGGGTCAGACAAAAGTAGTCCAGCGAGCAATTCAGCTGTGCTGGCGGAGGGATACGAGCGCTGAGTGCTGGTCTAGTTTCAATCAATCAATTCAATTTTATTTATATAGCGCCAAATCACAACAAACAGTTGCCCCAAGGCGCTTTATATTGTAAGGCAAGGCCATACAATAATTATGAAAAACCCCAACGGTCAAAACGACCCCCTGTGAGCAAGCACTTGGCGACAGTGGGAAGGAAAAACTCCCTTTTAACAGGAAGAAACCTCCAGCAGAACCAGGCTCAGGGAGGGGCAGTCTTCTGCTGGGACTGGTTGGGGCTGAGGGAGAGAACCAGGAAAAAGACATGCTGTGGAGGGGAGCAGAGATCAATCACTAATGATTAAATGCAGAGTGGTGCATACAGAGCAAAAAGAGACAGAAACAGTGCATCATGGGAACCCCCCAGCAGTCTACGTCTATAGCAGCATAACTAAGGGATGGTTCAGGGTCACCTGATCCAGCCCTAACTATAAGCTTTAGCAAAAAGGAAAGTTTTAAGCCTAATCTTAAAAGTAGAGAGGGTGTCTGTCTCCCTGATCCGAATTAGGAGCTGGTTCCACAGGAGAGGAGCCTGAAAGCTGAAGGTTCTGCCTCCCATTCTACTCTTACAAACCCTAGGAACTACAAGTAAGCCTGCAGTCTGAGAGCGAAGCGCTCTATTGGGGTGATATGGTACTATGAGGTCCCTAAGATAAGAAGGGACCTGATTATTCAAAACCTTATAAGTAAGAAGAAGAATTTTAAATTCTATTCTAGAATTAACAGGAAGCCAATGAAGAGAGGCCAATATGGGTGAGATATGCTCTCTCCTTCTAGTCCCCGTCAGTACTCTAGCTGCAGCATTTTGAATTAACTGAAGGCTTTTCAGGGAACTTTTAGGACAACCTGATAATAATGAATTACAATAGTCCAGCCTAGAGGAAATAAATGCATGAATTAGTTTTTCAGCATCACTCTGAGACAAGACCTTTCTAATTTTAGAGATATTGCGTAAATGCAAAAAAGCAGTCCTACATATTTGTTTAATATGCGCTTTGAATGACATATCCTGATCAAAAATGACTCCAAGATTTCTCACAGTATTACTAGAGGTCAGGGTAATGCCATCCAGAGTAAGGATCTGGTTAGACACCATGTTTCTAAGATTTGTGGGGCCAAGTACAATAACTTCAGTTTTATCTGAGTTTAAAAGCAGGAAATTAGAGGTCATCCATGTCCTTATGTCTGTAAGACAATCCTGCAGTTTAGCTAATTGGTGTGTGTCCTCTGGCTTCATGGATAGATAAAGCTGGGTATCATCTGCGTAACAATGAAAATTTAAGCAATGCCGTCTAATAATACTGCCTAAGGGAAGCATGTATAAAGTGAATAAAATTGGTCCTAGCACAGAACCTTGTGGAACTCCATAATTAACCTTAGTCTGTGAAGAAGACTCCCCATTTACATGAACAAATTGTAATCTATTAGATAAATATGATTCAAACCATCGCAGCGCAGTGCCTTTAATACCTATGGCATGCTCTAATCTCTGTAATAAAATTTTATGGTCAACAGTATCAAAAGCAGCACTGAGGTCTAACAGAACAAGCACAGAGATGAGTCCACTGTCTGAGGCCATAAGAAGATCATTTGTAACCTTCACTAATGCTGTTTCTGTACTATGATGAATTCTAAAACCTGACTGAAACTCTTCAAATAGACCATTCCTCTGCAGATGATCAGTTAGCTGTTTTACAACTACCCTTTCAAGAATTTTTGAGAGAAAAGGAAGGTTGGAGATTGGCCTATAATTAGCTAAGATAGCTGGGTCAAGTGATGGCTTTTTAAGTAATGGTTTAATTACTGCCACCTTAAAAGCCTGTGGTACATAGCCAACTAATAAAGATAGATTGATCATATTTAAGATCGAAGCATTAAATAATGGTAGGGCTTCCTTGAGCAGCCTGGTAGGAATGGGGTCCAATAGACATGTTGATGGTTTGGATGAAGTAACTAATGAAAATAACTCAGACAGAACAATTGGAGAGAAAGAGTCTAACCAATTACCGGCATCACTGAAAGCAGCCAAAGATAACGATACGTCTTTGGGATGGTTATGAGTAATTTTTTCTCTAATAGTTAAAATTTTATTAGCAAAGAAAGTCATGAAGTCATTACTAGTTAAAGTTAAAGGAATACTCAGCTCAATAGAGCTCTGACTCTTTGTCAGCCTGGCTACAGTGCTGAAAAGAAACCTGGGGTTGTTCTTATTTTCTTCAATTAGTGATGTGTAGTAAGATGTCCTAGCTTTACGGAGGGCTTTTTTTTATAGAGCAACAGACTCTTTTTCCAGGCTAAGTGAAGATCTTCTAAATTAGTGAGACGCCATTTCCTCTCCAACTTACGGGTTATCTGCTTTAAGCTGCGAGTTTGTGAGTTATACCACGGAGTCAGGCACTTCTGATTTAAAGCTCTCTTTTTCAGAGGAGCTACAGCATCCAAAGTTGTCTTCAATGAGGATGTAAAACTACTGACGAGATGCTCTATCTCACTTACAGAGTTTAGGTAGCTACTCTGCACTGTGTTGGTATATGGCATTAGGGAACATAAAGAAGGAAACATATCCTTAAACCTAGTTACAGCGCTTTCTGAAAGACTTCTAGTGTAATGAAACTTATTCCCCACTGCTGGGTAGTCCATCAGAGTAAATGTAAATGTTATTAAGAAATGATCAGACAGAAGGGAGTTTTCAGGGAATACTGTTAAGTCTTCAATTTCTATACCATAAGTCAGAACAAGATCTAAGATATGATTAAAGTGGTGGGTGGACTCATTTACATTTTGAGCAAAGCCAATAGAGTCTAATAATAGATTAAATGCAGTGTTGAGGCTGTCATTCTCAGCATCTGTGTGGATGTTAAAATCGCCCACTATAATTATCTTATCTGAGCTAAGCACTAAGTCAGACAAAAGTTCTGAAAATTCACAGAGAAACTCACAGTAACGACCAGGAGGACGATAGATAACAACAAGTAAAACTGTTTTTTGGGACTTCCAATTTGGATGGACAAGACTAAGAGTCAAGCTTTCAAATGAATTAAAGCTCTGTCTGGGTGTTTGATTAATTAATAAGCTGGAATGGAAGATTGCTGCTAATCCTCCGCCTCGGCCCGTGCTACGAGCGTTCTGGCAGTTAGTGTGACTTGGGGGTGTTGACTCATTTAAACTAACATATTCATCCTGCTGTAACCAGGTTTCTGTAAGGCAGAATAAATCAATATGTTGATCAATTATTATATAATTTATTAACAGGGACTTAGAAGAGAGAGACCTAATGTTTAATAGACCACATTTAACTGTTTTAGTCTGTGGTGCAGTTGAAGGTGCTATATTATTTTTTCTTTTTGAATTTTTATGCTTAAATAGATTTTTGCTGGTTATTGGTGGTCTGGGAGCAGGCACCGTCTCTACGGGGATGGGGTAATGAGGGGATGGCAGGGGGAGAGAAGCTGCAGAGAGGTGTGTAAGACTACAACTCTGCTTCCTGGTCCCAACCCTGGATAGTCACGGTTTGGAGGATTTAAGAAAATTGTCCAGATTTCTAGAAATGAGAGCTGCTCCATCCAAAGTGGGATGGATGCCGTCTCTCCTAACAAGACCAGGTTTTCCCCAGAAGCTTTGCCAATTATCTATGAAGCCCACCTCATTTTTTGGACACCACTCAGACAGCCAGCAATTCAAGGAGAACATGCGGCTAAACATGTCACTCCCGGTCTGATTGGGGAGGGGCCCAGAGAAAACTACAGAGTCCGACATTGTTTTTGCAAAGTTACACACCGATTTAATGTTAATTTTAGTGACCTCCGATTGGCGTAACCGGGTGTCATTACTGCCGACGTGAATTACAATCTTACCAAATTTACGCTTAGCCTTAGCCAGCAGTTTCAAATTTCCTTCAATGTCGCCTGCTCTGGCCCCCGGAAGACAATTGACTATGGTTGCTGGTGTCGCTAACTTCACATTTCTCAAAACAGAGTCGCCAATAACCAGAGTTTGATCTTCGGCGAGTGTATTGTCGAGTGGGGAAAAACGGTTAGAAATGTGAACGGGTTGGCGGTGTACACGGGGCTTCTGTTTAGGGCTACGCTTCCTCCTCACAGTCACCCAGTCGGCCTGCTTTCCCGGCTGCTCGGGATCTGCCAGAGGGGAACTAACGGCGGCTAAGCTACCTTGGTCCACACCGACTACAGGGGCCTGGCTAGCTGTAGAATTTTCCACGGTGCGGAGCCGAGCCTCCAATTCGCCCAGCCTGGCCTCCAAAGCTACGAATAAGATACACTTATTACAAGTACCATTACTGCTAAAGGAAGCCGAGGAATAACTAAACATTTCACACCCAGAGCAGAAAAGTGCGGGAGAGACAGGAGAAGCCGCCATGCTAAATCGGCTAAGAGCTAGTAGCTACGCTAAGCTAGCGGATTCCTAAAAACACGCAAAGTGAATAATGTGTAAATAATTTAGAGGTGATTCAGCAGAGGGAGTGCTTTAGTTAAGGCACGTAAAGATTACACTGGGAAACAAATCGTTATCTAGGTAACTAGATCAATCTAACTGCACAGATTAAGTGATACAATACCGCAGTGAGAGCCAACCACCAGTAGAGGCAAGCAAGAGGTTTCTTAGTGTAGTTTCTTAGTGTATATACAGTTATCGTGGCGTAATACTGCAGAATAAGCTGATACCTTTTTATAATGTTTGAGTTTTAAAACTGAAACACTTACTGGACACAAAGCTTTGAAGTTCCGCTGTAGGACGGACGGTACCGGTGGTACCGGTCCATAAGAGCCGAGGAACCGATTCGGTCAGTCTGCAGCACCTCCTCAGAGCCATCTGGGTCCACAAGACAAAATCAAAACTATTTAGCCCTCAACATAAATAACATCCAAGACCAAAGCTACTGGCAGGTATTTGCGTCTGTGCCGGTCGCAAAACTACTGGACCCATTAAGGACAAACGTCTGTTCTCACCAGCCGTTACGTTATTGCGTAATATGTCAAAGATCACCCAGCTTCTGTAAACATTAACTTTGTCCTTGAGCTAACACAAGATTATGAAGTTTCTATTGCAAATGTCAATTATGAGATATGTTTGACATTTACAATAATCATGATATCAGTGGTTTCTCTGACAAGTTTGGTTATTGATCATTTGATTTGGACGCACATCCCTGAAACGTCCAGCAGGTGCCAGTGTTTTCCACTTCTAATCTATTCCGTTTGTTTTGGACTCCACAACAACATTTCAAAACATGTTCCTAAACATTCTTATTTTGAGTTTGGTGTCTCTAACTTGTCGTGCAGATGAGAAGATGCCGCGCCATCCCCAACCGCACGTTCTATCCATTCTGTTCTTACAGTTTGTCCCGTACTGGTCCACATAGGCAACGTCATGTTTCCTGTAGAGGTCCGTATTAAAAGGAAAACAGGGCCTGGGTATGTACCCGGTGCTTGTTCCGGAATCCATTCAGCATCCAGTATTCATATGTTGATCAATTATTATATCATTTACTAACAGGAACTTAGAAGAGAGAGACCTAATGTTTAATAGACCACATTTAACTGTTTTAGTCTGTGGTGCAGTTGAAGGTGCTATATTATTTTTTCTTTTTTAATTTTTATATTTAAATAGATTTTTACTGGTTATTGGTGGTCTGGGAGCAGGCACCGTCTCTACAGGGATGGGGTAATGAGGGGATGACAGGGGGAGAGAAGCTGCAGAGAGGTGTGTAAGACTACAACTCTGCTTCCTGGTCCCAACCGCCTCAGACACCTGACCTCAGTAACTATTAGGAAAACCCACAGACTGTAGACTGTCGACTGCAGACTGTAGTAAACTGCAGACTGTAAACTGTAGACTGCAGACTTTAGACTGTCGACTGCAGACTGTAAACTACAGACTGTAGACTGCAGACTGTCGACTGTAAACTGTAAACTGCAGACTGTATACTGTAGACTGCAGACTTTAGACTGTCGACTGCAGACTAGACTGTAAACTGCAGACTGTAAACTGTAGACTGCAGACTATCAACTGTAAACTGCAGACTGTAAACTAGACTGTATGCAGAGTGCAGACTAAACTGTAGACAGTAAACTGTAGAATACAGAGTGCAGACTGTAAACTGTAGACAGTAAACTGTAGAATACAGAGTGCAGACTGTAAACTGTAGACTGTAAACTAGACTGTATGCAGAGTGCAGACTGTAAACTGTAGACAGTAAACTGTAGAATACAGAGTGCAGACTGTAAACTGTAGACTGTAAACTGTAGAATACAGAGTGCAGACTGTAAACTGCAGACTGTAAACTAGACTGTATGCAGAGTGCAGACTAAACTGTAGACAGTAAACTGTAGAATACAGAGTGCAGACTGTAAACTGTAGACAGTAAACTGTAGAATACAGAGTGCAGACTGTAAACTGCAGACTGTAAACTAGACTGTATGCAGAGTGCAGACTGTAAACTGTAGACAGTAAACTGTAGAATACAGAGTGCAGACTGTAAACTGTAGACTGTAAACTGCAGACTACAAGGAAACCAAAGCAACCACCTGAATGCACCTTAGCAAAAATACTACTACTACTACTACTAATAATAATAATAAAAGCTGCCATTAAAACTGTACCAAACTCCAAAGCAAACACTTAGACATGCAGTTCTTATGTATATACAGTGGCTTGCAAAAGTATTCATCCCCTTGGTATTTCACGCTTTTAATTAATTTATGGTCTTTCAAATACAAAAAGTAAATCAGGCTTCTCAATATAAAAAAAATCTAAAATGATCTTCCTTAGACTCAAACTGAAAGTAAATCTGTGACTGTGTGTGTAAATCTGAGTGACTGTGCAAAAAGGAGAAGAATGAGGAAAGAGTGAGGAAAGCCACCGAGACACCCAGACAACCCAGAAGAAGTTACAGGCTTCTGTGGCTGTGATTGGAGAAACTGTGCACAGTGCATGTTGTGCATTTTGTATCTCCAGTTATTCAGCTTCATGATGAAGTGGAGCAGAGGAGGATTATCAATCACCAAAACATCAAATCAAGGCTTGAATCTCAGATGTACCTTCTGGCAAATTGTAGGTGAACTTTCAGGTCTTCTTTTTAAGAAAATTGTTTTCTGTATGTGTGTGTGTTTTCTGCTGTTGCCAAATAAATATAATAATTGGAAAAACCGAAAACTTTGCCATTCCTTTGCTTCAAAACCCAAATAACTGTTTTCTGAACGCCTCAGCATGTCGAAAAATAATAACTCATGGATTTTCCCATAGAACCTGAAAGCATCCTTTGAGCCGTCTGAGCTGCCGTAGTCGTGCGTCATGTGTTGACTATTTCTACTGGTTTGTCTCAACGAAACAGACAGATTTCGCAAGTCACGGGAATCAATTTACTTACATAAATATGACCGTTTTATCGGTGTCGGTACGATGTTCTCTGTTCTGAAAGGCGCTATTAGTTGCCTTTATTTGTTAATAAACAGCGTTAATGTTGTTTTCAGTCTGACATGCTAATGTAGCTTAGCCTTTTGCTGAGTCGACGAGGTGACGTCACGTTGTTGGCTTCACGTTAGCTAAACTACAAAGGTGAGTATTGTAACGCAAAATAAACACGGATGAAAGTAAACATTTATTAGAATCTGTTCGAAAAAAAACAGAAACGAGCGCAGTGATGTCGGGCAGTGCCAGTCCGGCTTCCCAACTGTCTAATATTTAAATTTTATAGGGCAGTGAATTGTAAAAAGTCCAAATATACCTTTTTGGGGTCTTTATCATTAGACACATCTTGTGGTTTTCAGTTTGACTGCAGCATGTTTAAATGTTGACCTCTGCGTGACCCTTCATTGACCCCTGCGTGACCCTTCATTGACCTCTACGGGGTCCACTGAGGCTGAAGGTGTTTCGTCTCTGTAAGCAGTCCTGAAAACCTGTCTGGCTCAGGGACTAAAGCTGTCATTTAGCTCATCTTAGCTGCATGAAGGTGTTTTTCTTCAACAAAGTGTCTGTTGACACGGCCCCGTATTTGACGGCGTCCAGTAAACACCGTGATTGAGGGACATCATGGTGTTTCCGCTGTACAGTTAGGAGGCTAATTTCAAGCTTAAAATGTTGGGCTGGGGTTGCCCTTAACAAAAAATAGTACTGATAAGTATATAAAAAGTAAACTGGAAGTATACTTGAAACATACTTGCATGTACTACTTTTTGGTAAGGGTGTACATGACCTCAGCGGTGGGTGCTGTAATAACAGAAATTAACAGGTTGCTGAAGCGTCCTTATGGACAGAAATGGCGTTTCTTCAAACCGAAGAGCCGGCAGATTGAATCCAGTTATATTCCTGTTTGTGTATCGACTTGAAATGTAAGTTAGCTGCACTTGCTGTTATTTGATTTTCCTCGTCAGCTGCAGCTTCACGGAGGAGTGGAATCAAGAAGGTCTTTGTTACAAGAAAAACACATCACATCTCGACTCCGGTCTCCCATGTGCCTTCTGACAAACTACTGCTGAATGAAGCTGTACGACTGGTGGTGCAACAGACAAAAGTTGCATGGTGATGTAGAATTTCTCCAATCACAACTGGAGCTGCAACAAAGCCTGTAAAGGCTTGGTTACACATAGACGGTTTTGTCGGCGAGTAATACGTAGACCGAAGTTCGCGGTAGTTCCGGCTGTTTTCGCGGTGGAAAGGGGCCGAGTGTCCGCAGCGGGGCTCCTCCTCGCTCTTTCCCCCAAAAAACTCTATTTCTACATCTGTGTAGTTAATTAATAAAATATTCTCTACAGACGATTCGCTCGTGCGCACATAAAAAAAAGAAAGAAAGAAACTCCGCTCCCTGCTGCTGCTGTTTGCAGCAGGGCTCCTCCTCGCTCTTTCCCCCAAAAAACTCTGTCATAATTTGTGTTTAGAAACCAGTCACCATTTGCTTTATTATACAGCTGTGTAGCTAATAAGCGCACGCACGTAAAATAAAAATTAAAAGAACCTCCGTTCCACGCTGCTGTGGTGCTGCTGCTCGCTCCAAAAAAACTGTCATGATTGTAAAATAAAGGCAAAAGAGACATAAGTCCTGCTCACAGGCTGCCACCAGATACAGGACATGTTCACATCTTCAAACTCCAGACATCTCCACGTCACTACATATTCAGTCCCTGATTGGTCATTGCGGCGCGACGAGAACTGCGGCACTACAGGAAGCGGCAGGATGAAACGGCGATTAAAAAGTATCAAACGCCGTTGTTCGCGTTGTCGCTGTCATCACGGGAGGTCTCCGGGAGCGCTCCCGGAATTATTCGACATGTTGAATAATTTTTTTTCGACGATTCCCGGTAAAGCTGGAACTAAGCCACGCCCCTAGTTGGCATTAACAATGGTGTGTGATCCTTAAGACAGCCAAAAACTCTTCCGGGACGCTTCCGGGAGCTCTTACCGTCTGTGTGTAAACGGGGCTTAACTCTTTCAGAGTTGACTTGGTGGCTTCTCTCACTAGTCTTCTCCTTGCTTGGTTACTCAGGTTTTTTTTTTTTTTTGGAACAGTCTACTTCAGAATACTTTGCATTTTGTGTTACTTAATTTTTGATGAAGTCCAAGACATATTGATTGGCTTGGACATGTTGATGTGTCCATCCCCTGACTAAAAAAAAAAAAAAAACAGGCTGTGAAAGTGATGATTTTGTTGTTATCATTCAGTGTGAGTTTAAAGGCCATAATATTAGATTTTTTTTTTAAATATAAACAAGCCTTTTTTAAAATGATTTTTTTATGGCATAAGTAAATGGATTGATAGATACCTTTTATTGCCATTCATGTGCACAGAATGAAATTTCATTGCAGTAGGCTCAGGAGAGGATTAAAATATCTAAAAAATATAATATGATTATATATAAGAGCTTAAAAGAATGCTGTATGGTGTAATAGTAAAGTTACCTGTGGACTTGACAGTAGTGGAAAAAATTGAAGTAATTAGAAGGTAGAGACATGAGCAGCATATTTCCATTAGGAGTTCAGCAGTCTGATGACCTGTGGGAAAAGCTGTTTAAGAACCTGGTGGTCCTGCACCAGATGCTGCACAGCCTCTTTCCAGAGGTGAGCAGAGAAAACAGTCTGTAGTGGGGGTGTGAGGAGTCACTGATAATAGTCCTAGCTCGGGACACGCAGGGCTTGGGTGCAATGTCCTGAATGGAGGGAAGAGAAGCCCCAGTGATTTTCTCTGCTGTCCTCACCTTCTTCCAGTCAGAGGCACCACACAGACATGCAGCTGCTCAGGATGCTCTCTGTGGTGCTTCTGTAGAAGGTGGTGAGGATGGATGGGGGCAGGTGGGCTGTCCTTGTCCTGTTCAGAACGTACAGATGCTCCTGTGCCCTCTTGATTAGTGATGTGACGTTTACAGACCCAGATGTGGTTGTCTGTAATGTGCACCCCCAGGAACTAATTAAATAAAATTGTGTAAAAGAGACAGGGTATGTCGATTTTTTATGTTCACCAGGTTCCTAGAGATAAAAGTGCAATCTGTCTAAAGAATTGCTTGAGCACCAGGTCTGGATCTCAAGCAACAACCTTGTTTTTATACGTGTGTATGATATAACGGAGCAGGTGGATCTGTGGATAGGATTTGGGCTACTAAGGTTTAGACCAAGGTTTGATTGCAGGGTACATATGTCATGTATGTGTCCCAGGATAAGCACTGGACTCATGGGTCTCAGGACCTGTGTAGGACTTACCTCTGGACAATATGTCAGGGCGAAATGTAATTTCGTTGCTACCTTGACAATGACAATAAACTATTGAGTCTTTTTTTTGTTGTTGTTGTTTTTGTAAATTTTGAATCAAATTGAGTTTGCAACTCTTGAGCCAAGGTGCATGTAAATTTATGACTTGCAGTGTAATCTCTTGGAAGAAACCATGGTCAAAATGGAAGGACGGCACGTAGCATGAATCATAACCATTATTTTGGATTGCTCTTGACTTGGGACTCAGTCCCAAGTCAGACAGACACTTTCGCTTGACAAAGTCAAAAATCCTCAAAAAAATGACATCAGGAAAAATGGCTGCTCTACAGGCTGGGCAAAGCATCATGGGGGAATTTGAAAGAATCACTTTCAGCGATGATGTTTTGTTCAGCTTTCAAGCAGTTGTTGGCAGTGTAGAATTTGAATTCAGGTATCATTGGATTGGACACGCTGAGTGAGGAACATCCTGTCTGTCTTCTACCTTGTCCCTCTGTCAAGCGCTCCAGATGCGGCTAAAAGATCCCTTAATTTTGAACGCCGCCGACATGACTAAGCGGACAAATAAACCCAGGAAACCTCGAGATGAGGAGTCATCAGATGAAGTCAGTGGTAAGACCCCGAACACAACTGCAACTGTTGGTGATTTATAAGCTGTTGTTCATTTGAATCATTTATTGGTCTTTAAGGTATCACAAAATGTTTTTTAGTTTCAGATATCTTAAAACACCAAACAGTGACACTTAATAAGTGTTGATGTTTGTATTTTGGCTCTTAAATGTAAAAGATAAGAAAAAGCATGATGTCACTAGTACAAAACATGTATGTCTTTATCTTCAAGTGGATTTTTAAAAACGGACAGTTTGGAGTCTTTGGCCATAAAGCAAAACAAAATGTCCATCTGTGTTTCCTCTGAAAGATTATATACTAATTTTGTCTGATGCAGAGGCCACATAGGCCAGAAAAAAAAATGCAGTTTTGCAGAATCCTGAAGTTATAGAATCCCAAAAATGCTGTTCTTAAATTCATAGGATATGAATTCAATTACTTTTTAGACTGCTTCCCAAGGTGATTTTATTTTGGCTGAGCTAAACTGGAATTTGATAATTGCTTCATAATAATACATTCACTGAGCAGTGGTACAGAATCAGAGCCCTGTGACACTCGTAAAATATCCATAAGAAGAAAAGGACTTATCCAAACTATTCATTCAGGATGTGCTCTTGTCTATGGCTGATGCTGAGACCCTGATTCATGTGTTTGTCTCTTCTAGATTGAACAACTGCAATGTTCTATTTTCTGGTTTACTGCAGTCCAGCATTGTTCCTGGACTGGCACCTCCCTACCTAGCTGACCTAATTAAACCCTACGTACCGGCCCGGGCTTTGCATTCTTAGGGTGCAGGACTACTTAGTGTCCCTAGAGTGAATAAAAAAAGTCTGCGGGTCACAGAGCTTTCTCTTATCGTGCCCCTGTTCTGTGGAATGATCTCCCTGCATCAATAAAACAGTCAGATTCTGTGGAGACTTTCAAGTCCAGACTTAAGATGCACTTATTTTCCCTTTCGTATGGCTAGCATACTGGTATAGTACAGTGAGCAAAATAAGTATTTGAACACCCTGCGATTTTGCAAGTTCTCCCACTTAGAAATCATGGAGGGGTCTGAAATTTTCATCTTAGGTGCATGTCCACTGTGAGAGACATAATCTAAAAAAAAACATCCAGAAATCACAATGTATGATTTTTTAAAAATAATTTATTTGTATGTTACTCCTGCAAATAAGTATTTGAACACCCGTGAAAATCAATGTTAATATTTGGTACAGTAGCCTTTGTTTGCAACTACAGAGGTCAGATGTTTCCTGTAGTTTTTTTTTTTACCAGGTTTTCACACACTGCAGCAGGGATTTTGGTCCACTCCTCCATACAGATCTTCTCTAGATCTTTCAGGTTTGGAGTTTCAGCTCCCTCCAAAGATTTTCTATTGAGTTCAGGTCTGGAGACTGACCAGGCCACTCCAGGACCTTGAAATGCTTCTTACGGAGCCCCTCCTTAGTTGCCCTGGCTGTGTGTTTGGGGTCATTGTCATGCTGGAAGACCCAGCCATGACCCATCTTCAATGCTCTTATTGAGGGAAGGAGGTTGTTTGCCAAAATCTCGCAATACATGACCCCATCCATCCTTCCTAAAATACGGTGCAGTCATCCTGTCCCCTTTGCAGAAGAGCACCCCCAGAGTATGATGTTTCCACCCCCATGCTTCACGGTTGGCATGGTTTTCTTGGGGTTGTTCTCATCCTCTAAACATGATAAGTGGAGTTGATTCCAAAAAGCTCTATTCTGGTCTAATCTGACCACATGACCTTCTCCCATGCCTCCTCTGGATCATCCAGATGGTCACTGGTGAACTTCAAATGGGCCTGGACATGTGCTGGCTTGAGCAGGAGGACCTTGCTGCCCTGCAGGATTTAAACCATGACAGCATCATGTGTTACTAATGTAATCTTTGTGACTGTGGTCCCAGCTCTCTTCAGGTCATTGACCAGGTCCTCCTGTGTAGTTCTGAGCTTTCTCAGAATCATCCTTACCCCACAAAGTGAGATCTTGCATGGAATCCCAGACCGAGGGAGATTGACAGTCATCTTGTGTTTCTTCCACTTTCTAATAAATAATCATAACAGTTGTTGTCTTCTACCAAGCTGCTTGCCTGTTGTCCTGTAGTCCATCCCAGCCTTGTGCAGGTCTACAGTTTTGTCCCTGGTGTCCTTAGACAGCTCTTTGGTCTTGGCTATGGTGGACAGGTTGGAGTGTGATTGATTGAGTGTGTGAACAGGTGTCTTTTATACAGGTAACAAGTTCAAACAGGTGCAATTAATACAGGTAAAGAGTGCAGAATAAGAGGGCTTCTTAAAGAAAAATTAACAGGTCTGTGTGAGACAGAATTCTTGCTGGTTGGTAGGTGGTCAAATACGTATTTGCAGCAGTAACACAAATAAATTATTAAAAAATCATACATTGTTATTTCTGGATTTTTTTTTTTATTTTTTTTTAGATTATGTCTCTCACAGTGGACATGCACCTAAGATGAAAATTTTAGACCCCTCCATGATTTCTAAGTGGGAGAACTTGCAAAATCGTAGGGTGTTCAAATACTTATTTTCCTCTCTGTATGTTACAATGCTTTTTAGTCTTTTAAATTCATTTTATTAGTAAATGGAGCAGGTCGCGACCTCAACTTTATCTCAATTCTGAGTCTTTTAGTGAAGTTTAGGGCTAGTGGGAGGCGATCACCTTAGTATTTCTTCTGTTTTTCTTGTTGTTGAATGCTGACAAATGATACTGTATTTGTTGTCTTTCTGATGCCTGATTCTGTTTTTTTTTCTCTCTGTGTGAGGTGCAGCTCCATCCAGAGATGGGTTTGGGTGAGGCCCTCCTGTCCTGTGCACTGGCATGGACTCCCAAAATTTCCTGTATATTTGTTTTGTAATTTATGTCTGTATCATGGTCCAAGCAGAGGGTCCCCCCTTTGAGTCTGGTCTGCTTGAGGTTTCTTCTTCAAATCATCAGAAGGAGTTTTTCCTTACCACTGTCGCCTGTGTTCTTGCTCTGGGGGTTGGTAAGGTTAGACCTTACTTGTGTGAAGTGCCTTGAAGCAACTTTGTTGTGATTTGGTGCAATATAAATAAAATACATTGAAATTAGTGCTCTTTAATTTTGGATTGTGATGTAAAATTTCAGTTTGTTTTCTCTCTCCAAGCTAACTTTGTGTCATTGCTGTGCATTATTTTTATTTATCAATCAGGTTTGACCTGCCAGCATGTGAGCAAGGCAGTGGATTTAACCTCTGTGAAGAAGGCGGTGAGCTCCAGCCTGTGGTTGGTGTGCTCAGAGTGTCTGAAGGAAAGGACCATGATCGACGGAGAGCTGGCAGCATTCCATGAAATCCTGGTCTGCCTCAAGTGTGGTTTCCAGGTTAGAGTCAAGCTTTTTTTTAATGGGGAAATGCAATAAATGCATGTTTCCTGATGTGGTGTATTTCTGTTGTGTACAGGGTTATGGAGCTAAATCAAGGCCAAAAGTTTTGTAATCTGAAAATAAAAAAAGATTGAAAAAATAAATTTTGAAACTGAAAATTCAGTGTTTGTTCTTGAATTTTATAATCATTTAAAAAGTATTATCAAAATAAAAATAAGTATGATATATATTTTTCAGTTTAAATAAATTTTTGATTCAGCGCTGTAATTTATTTGATCAAATTTATTTTCATTCATATTTCTTTTTTTCACCTTCAGATCTTTTTTTTTCACTTTCAGATCTTATTTTTTCAGTTTCAAACTTTTGGCCACGTTCTGGTGTGGGAGCGCGTGGCTTCGATTGAGAGGGGCGTGGAATTATGAGTGACAGGAGAGCAATCAGTCCTCACATGATGTTGCGTTCAGGAAACGTGGGTACTTTGATAGATAATGACTCTCTGCTCCCGTCTCCATCGTGGATTACTACGTGGCTGGCGCATGAAAGAAAATAGAGAGAATGAAAGTTTATTACGAGGCTTTAAACCCTCGAGATAAAGCTGTTTATTGTGATCGATGTGTAGCAGTTGGTTCAGTGGATCCGTATGTTGTACCGGATAGTGAATTTAATGAAGATGTAACAAAGTTGACCGCCCGTAAAGCCAAAGCCGCCCGGAAGAGCGCTCTGGCTACCGGCGGTGTGAAGAAGCCTCGCTGTTACAGGCCTGACACCGTGGCCCTGAGAGAGATCCACCGATAATACTTTTTAAATGATTATAAAATTCAAGAACAAAACTTTAATTTTCAGTTTCAAAATTTATTTTTTCAATCTTTTTTTATTTTCAGATTACAAAACTTTTGGCCTTGATTTAACTCCATACAGGGTCAACATTGTTAATCAGTGAAAGAATGTGACCTTTTGACCCCTTAAAATAGGTTGAGGTTAGCCATCTTTGAACTTGTCCCAAACATGTTCCCTGTGAATTTGAAGACTGGCAGTAACAGGACTGGACTTGTGCTGAGCACAGACAGATGGGGTGAAAGTTGTGCAAATGTGTCGCAAAGCCTCACTGTTTATTCATGAGAGAATTTAACTTTTGGCGACAATAAGACGCGCTGACAGCCAAAATCACCTTACACTTGTGTCCCTGCTCTTATGAACAGTTTCTTTATTGATTGATTTTTCCTGTGGAGGTTTGACTAAATTGTTCTGATTTTGTTTGGGAAGTCCTTATAGACATAGTTACCGTTCACATTTAGCTTTACTGAGCCAGACATGAGGCATGGTCTTAAACATGGACAGGTAATGCAATAAAGACATGCACATCCAAAACACGTAGCAAGGCGTGCAGCACCATGAAAAATTATACCAAAGATAGAGACCGAATGATCTGCACAGCTACAGCTCTCCGATACAAAAAAAAAAAAGCTTTATTTAGCGGGCGAGCCGCCCGTCTGACGAAGGGCAGGTCGCCCAAAACATTACGTTTTGCTAAATAAAGCTTTTTCTGTATCGGAGTGCTGTAGCTGTGCAGATCATTCGGTCTCTATCTTAAACATGGACACACTATGACTATGGACAGGGATCATCACCATGCACCATGTTTTGTGCTTTTTGTCTCATTAAGTTAAATGTTTCTGTTCCTGCTGCAGGGTTGTAACCAGTCAGGGATCCAGCATTCTGTCAAGCATCACCAGATATACCATCCAGAGTCTCACTGCATCACCATCAGCCTTAGCACCTGGAAGGTTTGGTGAGAAGACAACAAACTCAACTTTGCTACAAACCTGTCCTTTTGCTTCATTCATTTTTCTGGAGTGTACACATCACACAGTGAGCTCATGACATTTCTGCAGAGGTCAGGTCAGGTCTGGGAGCGCTGCCACATCAGCTACACCATGGAAGTGCTCTGAGTCCTGGAAGGTAGCCACCCAGGCAGACAACCGGTCCATGTCCACCTCAAAAGAACCTAACCATCTATTTGCTTCACCCTGGCACTGGGGTCCTCAACACAAAGGACAGGCAGAGACACTCGCATTCAATAAAGTCATCTGTCTATCTGTTTCTGTCTGTCTGTCCAGGGTATGTTCAGCTGAGTGAACAGAAGAAAGTTATGATGTTTGCCTCATTTGTTCCACAATCATTTTTTAATAAAAATTAACACTTATTATTTCAAGCCAGATCTTTAGTTTTTTCCTCCGCAGAGATGATGGTTTAATTGTAACGTCCCTATGTGTGTGTGTGATTGTTGCAGGTGCTTTGAATGTAATGAAGACCTTTCTACTCACTGTAACAAGAAAGCTTTGGCTCAGACGCTGGACTTTCTACAAAAACACTCCATCAAGGCAGCATCAGGTTTGGCTTTTTATGTAATTTCACACTGATCTTAGACAAAGTAGAAAATTATGTAGATAACATATTGTGGCAAGTCTGAAATTCACTAAAAAAGTACCGAATTTCAAGCTGTTTAACTATTTATACGTGATGATACAGAGTAAATGTCAGTTGTCTGGTTGTCGGTGATTGACTGTAGGACACCGACTCCCCCTGGTGGCAGTGACCATCTCAAACCCTTGATTTTACCCATCATTGTGAGCATTCTGTATGGTAATTAATTAATGGTTATGTTAAAGGATTTGTCGCACCGAAATCCTAACATTTTAGATTTAGGCTGTTATTTAGCATCCGATGATTCACCGGGATTACGTTGTGCACTTCTGTGACCGGTTTCAAAGTATACAACATTTGCAGCAAACAGCTCCAGAGACATCTGAAAACAAAGTACTCGTGAGTACTCGGGTGTTTCCGACAAGTGACGTAGTTATTAGAAGCGTCCCAGCGTGCGCTTCAATGGAATGTAGCTGCTAACGTTAAGAACTGAGGCACATATTAATTTCAAAGTTTACACAAGTGTGATGTCTTGCTCTGACGACTCATTTTTAAGGATAACTGTTCATTTTGATGCAGTCACGGTAAAAAGCAGCTGTGAGAAAGTTTTGTGCACCTGCACAGTCACGAGTCAGAAACTCAGCCTGTTTAAAACGCTAATAAGTGTTGTATATAACTGTGAAAAATCTAATAAATATATATGTGTGAGACATTCCATTAAGCAGCAATAAGCAGCTGAAATGCAGGTTAAAACAGCATAACAGCCGTTTTAACCTGCATGTCAGCTGTATTTTTTTTAAGGGATTATTCAACATTGATTCTCTTTTTAAAAAGTTCCTTAGAGAGATTGACAGTTTTATGACATTTGAGTCTACAAGCTTAATACTGATTATATTTTGTTCAAATTTAGCCAGGCATCCATCTGCATTGGGGGTTAAAACATCTGCTACACACACACACACACACACACACACACACACACACACACACACACACACACACACACACACACACACACACACACACACACACACACACAGAGAGCACATCCACAGACTCTCTCAAAGTACAACCCCAATTCCAATGAAGTTGGGACGTTGTGTAAAATGTAAATAAAAACAGAATCCAATGATTTGCAAATCCTCTTCAACCTATATTCAATTGAATACACCACAAAGACAAGATATTTAATGTGCAAACTGATAAACTTTATTGTTTTTGTGCAAATATTTGCTCATTTTGAAATGGATGCCTTCAACACGTTTCAAAAAAGCTCGGACGTGGCAACAAAAGACTGGGAAAGTTGATGTATGCTCAAAGAACACCTGTTTGGAACATTCCACAGGTAAACAGGTTAATTGGAAACAGGTGAGTGTCATGATTGGGTATAAAAGGAGCATCCCCAAAAGGCTCAGCCGTTCACAAGCAAAGATGGAGCGAGGATCACCACTTTGTGAACAACTGCGTGAAAAAATACTCCAACAGTTTAAGAACAATGTTTCTCAACGTTCAATTGCAAGGAATATAGGGATTCCATCATCTACAGTCCATAATATAATCAGAAGATTCAGAGAATCTGGAGAACTTTCTACATGCGGCCCGGTCTGCGCTCACAGTCTCTGGCTGTCGGGATGTGGAATGTCACCTCGCTTGGGGGGAAAGGAGCCTGAGCTTGTGAGGGAGGTTGAGAGGTACTGACTAGAGATAGTCGGGCTCACCTCCACACACAGCTTGGGCTCTGGTACCCAACTCCTGGAGAGGGGCTAGGCGCTCCACTTTTCTGGCATTGACCATGGGGAGAGGCGGCGGGCGGGGGTAGCATTGCTTATTGCTCCCAGCTCATTCGCCATGTGTTGGAGCTCACCCTGGTGAATGAGAGGGTCGCGTCCCTATGCCTTCGGGTTAGGGACAGGTCTCTCACTGTTGTCTCGGCCTATGGGCTGAGTGGCAGTGCAGAGTCCCCGACCTTCTTGGAGTCCCTGGGAGGGGTACTAGATAGTGCTCTGAATGGGGACTCCATTGTTCTCCTGGGGGACTTCAACGCCCACGTGGGTGGCGACAGTGAGACCTGGAGGGGGTGATTGGGAAGCATGGCCTCCCCGATTTGAACCTGAGTGGTGTTCAATTGTTGGACTTCTGTGCTAGCCACAATTTGACCATCACAAACACCATGTTTGAGCACAAGGGTGTCCATAAGTGCACATGGCACCAGGACACCCTGAGCCGGAGGTCGATGATCGACTTTGTAGTCGTATCATCTGACCTTCGGCCATGTGTCTCGGACACTCGGGTGAAGAGAGGGGCTGAGTTGTTGACCAATCACCACCTGGTGGTGAGTTGGATCCGCTGGGAGGAGAGGAAGCCGGTCATACCTGGCAGGCCCAAACGTATCATGAGGGTCTGCTGGGAACAACTGGTGTTACCCTCTGTTAGCGAGGTCTTCAACTCCCACCTCCGGGAGAGCTTCTCCCAGATCCCGGGGGAGGTTGGAGACATGGAGTCTGAGTGGACCATGTTCTCCACCTCTGTTGTCGATGCGGCCACTCGCAGCTGTGGCTGCAGGGTCTCTGGTGCCTGTCGTGGCCGCAATCCCCGAACCTAGTGGTGGACGCCGGAAGTAAGGGATGCCGTAAAGCTGAAGGAGTCCTACTTGTCTTTGTTGGTAAGTGGGATCCTGGAGGCAGCTGACAGGTACCGGTAGGCCGAGTGTGCTGCAGCCTGTGTGGTTGCAGAGGCAAAAACTCAGGTCTGGGAGAAGTTCGGGGAGGCCATGGAGGAGGACTATTGGTCTCCTCAAAGAAATTCTGGCAAACCATCTGACGCCTCTGGAGGCAGAAGCAGCTCTCCACCAGCACTGTCTACAGTGGTGGGTGGGGATCTGTTGACCCTGACTGGGGATGTTGTCGGGTGGTGAAAGGAATAGTTTGAGGATCTCCTCAATCCCATCGTCACGTCTTCCGAAGAGGAAGCAGAGACTGGGGACTCAGAGGCGGACTCGTCCATCACCCAGGCCGACGTCACCGAGGTGGTCAGATAGCTCCTCGGTGGCAGGGTTCTTGGGTTTTATAAAATCCACCTTAAGTCTCTGGATGTTGCGGGACTGTCTTGGTTGAGATGTCTCTGCAACATTGAGTGGTGGTCGGGGACAGTGCCTCTGGATTGGCAGACCAGGGTGGTGGTCCCTCTGTTTAAGAAGGGGGACCGGAGCAGACATTTCGCCCTCAGCTAAAATTCTTGTTCTGGTAGTCTGACTTCTGTCTTGACTCTTGTACATACATAAACGTCTTCGCATCAAGCAACCCAGTCCAGTCGAAGATTCAAGCTTCTCTAATATGGAAACCTCCTGGACAACTGAGAGCCTTCACAGAAACATCTGCAGTGATGTGGTCGCTGTATCGGACCGTTGTGGTGAAGAGAGAGCTGAGCTGGGGTTCAAAGCTCTCGATTTACCGATCGAGCTACGTTCCGACCCTTACCTATGGTCATGAGATTTGACTCATGACCGAAAGAACAAGATCGCGAGTACAAGCGGCTGAGATGAGTTTCCTCCGCAGGGTGGCTGGGCGCTCCCTTAGAGATAGGGTGAGGAGCTTGGAGTCGCTGCTCCTCCACGTTGAAAGGAGCCAGCTGAGGTGGCTCCGGCATCTTTTTCGGATGTGTTGAGGATAACATCCTTCCCCACATCCCAAAGGACCTGGAACTGTTCCTCGAGTGTTGTGAACCGTGAGAGACACAAAAAACTCAGAATTCAGTTTGCACTTATACAGACCTTAAAGGGTTTATTGAAGAATACAGCAGAACAGATCAGCAGATTGTCAACAACCGAGCGCAGGGTGGGTTCAGTGCAACATACTTTATTACCCAACAACCATACCAACAGGTTGTCTGTCAGCAAAGAACCCCGAAATCTGGAAACCCACAGTCTTTATACGGTTCAGTTTAGTTCAGTTGGGGTGTTACCATCCTCTAACTGGCGGCTGGGGCAAGGCTGGGGTGTGACATGAACAGTCTTCGGGAAATTGTAGGGGTGCCAGAAAAAATCAGTTCACGTCCAGGTTGCGATTCTTATTTATTAAGATTCTGAATTGATCCAAAATGTTCAAGAATTGACTTTTAAAAAGCATTTTTTAAACATTTTCTTGCTTAATCACTGCGTGTACCGTTTGTTAGGCAACGGCCTCCATACTACAGCATCCCCGCGAGGGGAGGGTCCGGTGTGCTTCAAACATTCGTGAGCTGCAGCTTAGCATGACGGATGAAGAGCTAATTCAGCCAGCGCCGTCTTTGCTGAAGGCAAATGTTTGGGTGCATTTTGGATTTTATTATTTGCTGCGTAAGAAGGAGCTTGACATGACTTATGCAGTGTGCAAAATCTGCGAAATGAAAGTCAAGTACTTCGTAAACACTTCAAATCCGCAAGCCCACATGCTACGCCATCACCTGGAGCTAAAAGAAGCGGAGCAGCGGTCTCTGCCGACTCAGCGCACACTCCATCACTTCACTAAACTCCCAGCCAACTCTGAACGAGCAAAGCAGATAAGTAAATTTATATCTTTAGAATCACTTGATTAACCTTCTAAAGCTGCATTTTCTTACACATAAACATTTTTTAAGTAATATAACTGTTTCTCAGAGCTCTTTGAATCGAAAATCGATTCTGAATCGAATCGTCACCCCAAGAATCGGAATCGAATTGAATCGTGAGTTGTTGTTCGATTCACATCCGTAGAAATTTGGGGGGGGGGATGGTATAGTGGAGGTGTGGTGGTGTCTGGGGCAAACTGATTGTCCTTTTAACGATCAAAAGTTTCAGTTCCAGGGAGTCCACAGAAAAAGATCATATCAAAGTTCAGTCAACAACAGTAATACATTTGAACAGTTTGTAATGGTGAAACATTATTCCAACTACATTATAAATCATCCAAAGCATTTCCAAAAGATTACGTGCACTTTAGCAAAACATCAGATCCTTAAACATATTATAGCATAAGCATCATGCTGGCATCAAATAATGACTTTATTCAAAGTAGTCAATGTCAGGCTTACCTACAGGAAATTAACAACACATGTCAGTTACACATGGTCAATACAATTCATCATAAGCACATATTACAATCCTTAATCAACCCATATAATATTGTATTATTTCAAAACCATCATAACTCAATTAAACACCCATCAAAACATAATCATACACATTTCATTCATTTGGCATCATGACAAATCCCTTAAACACATTATGGCAGAAATATCACAGCAGAACCTAAAATCAACTTTATTCAATCCATACAGTACCTAATTTGTTCGAACCGGACGGTGCACATACTTCTGAACATTTGTTACTTTTTCAAAATAACGAACACAAAACATTTTATACAATTTAATAACTTTTAACATTGTTAGCATGCAAAGCTAATTATGAGCAAATAGCAGGTATATCTTCAGATGCCGCCTGGACGCCTCGCTGGAGAGGTTTTCCGGGCACATCCCATTGGGAGGAGGCCCCGGGGAAGACCCATGACACTAAGGGCCTTTGGGCAAAGTCCTTAATCCCCAAGTTGCTCCCGGTGTGTAGTGAGCACCTTGTATGACAGCACTCTGACATCGGTGTGTGAATCAATCAATCAATCAATTTTTTTTATATAGCGCCAAATCACAAACAGTTGCCCCAAGGCGCTTTATATTGTAAGGCAAGGCCATACAATAATTATGTAAAACCCCAACGGTCAAAACGACCCCCTGTGAGCAAGCACTTGGCTACAGTGGGAAGGAAAAACTCCCTTTTAACAGGAAGAAACCTCCAGCAGAACCAGGCTCAGGGAGGGGCAGTCTTCTGCTGGGACTGGTTGGGGCTGAGGGAGAGAACCAGGAAAAAGACATGCTGTGGAGGGGAGCAGAGATCGATCACTAATGATTAAATGCAGAGTGGTGCATACAGAGCAAAAAGAGAAAGAAACAGTGCATCATGGGAACCCCCCAGCAGTCTACGTCTATAGCAGCATAACTAAGGGATGGTTCAGGGTCACCTGATCCAGCCCTAACTATAAGCTTTAGCAAAAAGGAAAGTTTTAAGCCTAATCTTAAAAGTAGAGAGGGTGTCTGTCTCCCTGATCTGAATTGGGAGCTGGTTCCACAGGAGAGGAGCCTGAAAGCTGAAGGCTCTGCCTCCCATTCTACTCTTACAAACCCTAGGAACTACAAGTAAGCCTGCAGTCTGAGAGCGAAGCGCTCTATTGGGGTGATATGGTACTACGAGGTCCCTAAGATAAGATGGGACCTGATTATTCAAAACCTTATAAGTAAGAAGAAGAATTTTAAATTCTATTCTAGAATTAACAGGAAGCCAATGAAGAGAGGCCAATATGGGTGAGATATGCTCTCTCCTTCTAGTCCCCGTCAGTACTCTAGCTGCAGCATTTTGAATTAACTGAAGGCTTTTTAGGGAACTTTTAGGACAACCTGATAATAATGAATTACAATAGTCCAGCCTAGAGGAAATAAATGCATGAATTAGTTTTTCAGCATCACTCTGAGACAAGACCTTTCTGATTTTAGAGATATTGCATAAATGCAAAAAAGCAGTCCTACATATTTGTTTAATATGCGCTTTGAATGACATATCCTGATCAAAAATGACTCCAAGATTTCTCACAGTATTACTAGAGGTCAGGGTAATGCCATCCAGAGTAAGGATCTGGTTAGACACCATGTTTCTAAGATTTGTGGGGCCAAGTACAATAACTTCAGTTTTATCTGAGTTTAAAAGCAGGAAATTAGAGGTCATCCATGTCTTTATGTCTGTAAGACAATCCTGCAGTTTAGCTAATTGGTGTGTGTCCTCTGGCTTCATGGATAGATAAAGCTGGGTATCATCTGCGTAACAATGAAAATTTAAGCAATACCATCTAATAATACTGCCTAAGGGAAGCATGTATAAAGTGAATAAAATTGGTCCTAGCACAGAACCTTGTGGAACTCCATAATTAACTTTAGTCTGTGAAGAAGATTCCCCATTTACATGAACAAATTGTAATCTATTAGACAAATATGATTCAAACCATCGCAGCGCAGTGCCTTTAATACCTATGGCATGCTCTAATCTCTGTAATAAAACTTTATGGTCAACAGTATCAAAAGCAGCACTGAGGTCTAACAGAACAAGCACAGAGATGAGTCCACTGTCCGAGGCCATAAGAAGATCATTTGTAACCTTCACTAATGCTGTTTCTGTACTATGATGAATTCTAAAACCTGACTGAAACTCTTCAAATAGACCATTCCTCTGCAGATGATCAGTTAGCTGTTTTACAACTACCCTTTCAAGAATTTTTGAGAGAAAAGGAAGGTTGGAGATTGGCCTATAATTAGCTAAGATAGCTGGGTCAAGTGATGGCTTTTTAAGTAATGGTTTAATTACTGCCACCTTAAAAGCCTGTGGTACATAGCCAACTAACAAAGATAGATTGATCATATTTAAGATCGAAGCATTAAATAATGGTAGGGCTTCCTTGAGCAGCCTGGTAGGAATGGGGTCTAATAAACATGTTGATGGTTTGGATGAAGTAACTAATGCAAATAACTCAAGACAGAACAATCGGAGAGAAAGAGTCTAACCAAATACCGGCATCACTGAAAGCAGCCAAAGATAACGATACGTCTTTGGGATGGTTATGAGTAATTTTTTCTCTAATAGTTAAAATTTTGTTAGCAAAGAAAGTCATGAAGTCATTACTAGTTAAAGTTAATGGAATACTCAGCTCAATAGAGCTCTGACTCTTTGTCAGCCTGGCTACAGTGCTGAAAAGAAACCTGGGGTTGTTCTTATTTTCTTCAATTAGTGATGAGTAGAAAGATGTCCTAGCTTTACGGAGGGCTTTTTTTATAGAGCAACAGACTCTTTTTCCAGGCTAAGTGAAGATCTTCTAAATTAGTGAGACGCCATTTCCTCTCCAACTTACGGGTTATCTGCTTTAAGCTACGAGTTTGTGAGTTATACCACGGAGTCAGGCACTTCTGATTTAAAGCTCTCTTTTTTGAATGTGAGGCATGACTGTAAAGTGCTTTGAGCTTCTGATATACAGTTCATCTGGAAAGTATCAACAGTGCTTCACTTTTTCCACATTTTATTTTACACTTTTATTTCAGAATGGATGAAATTCCTTTAGAGATAGAATGAGAAGTTCGATCATCCGTGGGAGGCTCAGAGTAGAGCCGCTGCTCCTTCACGTTGAAAGGAGCCAGCTGAGGTGGTTTAGGCATCTGGTAAGGCTGCCCCCTGGGCTCCTCCCTATGGAGGTGTTCCAGGCACATCCATCTGGGAGGAGACCCCGGGAAAGACTCAGGACTAGGTGGAGAGATTATATCTCCACACTGGTCTGGGAACGCCTCGGGATCCCCCAGTCAGAGGTGGTCAATGTGGCCCAGGAAAGGGAAGTCTGGGGTCCCCTGCTGGAGCTGTTGCTCCTGTGACCCAAACCCGGAAACGCGGTTGAAGACGAGATGAGCGATGAAATGAAATTCATTGTCCTCTCAAAATTCTGCACACAATACCCCATAATAGGGGACGTGATGGTCTAGTGGTTAAGGTGTTGGGCTTGAGACCAGAAGATCCTTGGTTCAAATCCCCGCCTGACTGGAAAATCACTAAGGGCCCTTGGGCAAGGCCTTTAATCCCCTATTGCTCCTGGTGTGTAGTGAGCACCTTGTATGACAGCACCCTGACATCGAGGTGAATGTGAGGCATAATTGTAAAGTGGTTTGAGTGTCTGATGCAGATGGAAAAGTGCTATATAAATGCAGTCCATTTACCATAATGACAATAAATAAACATAATGAAATGTTTTTTGAGGTGTTTGCAAATTTATTAAAAATAAAAAACGTGTCCATAAGTATTCTCAGCCTTTGTCATGAAGATCTAAATTGAGCTCAAGTGTCTCCTGTTTCCACTGATCATCCTTGAGATGTTTCAGAAGCTTAATTGGAGTCCACCTGGGGTAAATTCAGTTGATTGGACATGATTTGGAAACACACACACCTGTCTACATATAAGGTCCCACAGCTGACAGTCACAGCACAAACCAAGCATGAAGTCAATTGTCTGGAGGCACAAATCTGGGAAAGGGGACAGAAACATTTCTGCTGCTTTGAAGGTCCCAATGAGCACAGTGACCTCCATCATCTGTAAATGGAACAAGTTCATTTCCACCAGGACTCTTCCTAGAGCTGGACACCCGTCTAAACTCAATGATCGGGGAAGAAGGACCTTAGTCAGGGAGGTGACCAAGAACCCGATGGTCACTCTGTCAGAGCTCCAGCATTCCTCTGTGGAGAGAGGAGAGCCTTCCAGAAGGACAACCATCTCTACAGCAATCCACCAATCAAGCCTGTATGGTAGAGTGTCCAGACGGAAGCCACTCCTTAGAAAAAGGCACATGGCAGCCCACCTGGAGTTTGACAAAAGGCACCTGAAGGACTCTCAGACCAGGAGAAACAAAATTAATCTTTCAGCAGGACAATGACCCTAAGCACACAGCCAGGATATCAAAGGAGTGGCTTCAGGACAACTCTGGGAATGTCCTTGAGTGGCCCAGCCAGAGTTCAGACCTGAATCTGACTGAACATCTTTGGAGAGATCTGAAAATGGCTGTGCACCGACGCTCCCCATCCTTTGTGGTCCTGTCTTGAGTGTAGAAAAGTGTTTCACAGCGCTGAAGATCACTGTACTTAGAAAACTCTACATTTTTCACAAAATATATTGTTGGAGAAAGTGTGTTGTGTGGCAGCAGCGTCAGTTGATGCTGATACTTGACCATTAAAATACTTCATTTTTTTCATCCTTTCACCTCACTCAGAGCACCTGAACCCCACTTGTCTGCTCGTTGGACCATGCAGCTGAGACCTCCACCCCCACTCTGTGCTGAAAAACATGCTCCTTCTGTTCCTGCTCCACGCTGCCTCGCTGTACCCTTTCTACAGGGTGCTGGTCTGTTGAGTGTTTCTGGCCTTTCACTAGCTATGGTGGATCCGGGTGGCAGGAATCACCGCATTCTGTCACTGCCTACACTTATCCCCCTGACCGATACTCAGTGGCCTGGAGCCAGATGTCCAGGCAGACTGGTCTCCCCATCTCTCTCAGCTAGGACCATAGAGATGCAACATGGATGCTGTCCTCCCCCCCCACCGCCACCTCATCCCATAACCCAGCAAATCGCATGACTGCACACATTAGACAAATTAGGCGCTCAAGTGATTCTTCCTGGCTGGGTTCCCTGAAGAACAAGAGCAGCTGCATGAAGTTCATCCTCTGCTCAGTTGTTCTTTGTCTTTCCATCACTACCTTTGTCGCTTGCTTTCTCTTTCGAGCTGTCACCTCTGGGGCTGTGTACTGCACGAGTGGGACTCAAGGTCCTCAGCAAGTCAGAGCGACCGGATCCTCACAGCTGGAGTGCACCGACTCCCTGCGGACACTCGCCAACACACAGTCTGCTGAGAAGAAAGTTCAGCTGAAAGACACGACTTACACATTTGTATAATGCAAGTTGATACAAATGTCAGACAGTAGAGTGGTCTTGGCATGCCTGCTTTCACATGACATTGAGCCAGGAATCCCAGGATGCACATTGGGCGTGCAGGACACAGCGTGCAAACGGCCATAAATAAAATGATATCAACATAAGGACAGAGTTTTAAAAAAATGTCCAAAATTAACAAGTGCCCAAATGTCACAACTGCCAAAACAGCTTCTGGCAGGATCTGAAGCTGTGTACATGACACATGAGCGGCGCTAGGGGGCGCTAGAGCTCCCCTGGATTTGTCATAATTCCACCAAAAAAAAATTCCTCATTTATTGTTTTAATTTAATTTCATCCCATGTTTTTAAGGACTTGTCTACATTGAAACTGAACTTTTGCTATACAATATTTTTCCTTGTCATTTTCAAAAAGTGTTCCATTCAAGAAATATCTCCGTTCTCACAGATCCTGTGAAACCGTGTGAAAATGCTGTGGTACACATGCCAGGCCTGTATGTAGCGCTGTAACACTTCTACAAAAAATGAAGAAGACGACATGGAGCTAATGAATGTAGCAACAAAAGCTAAAACTTTAGAAGGTCACGGAGTAAATAAAGTCTTTTAATCTGACCTGTTGCCAGAATTCATCATCACAGGAGAAATCTGTTCTCCACATGACACCCTTGTTTTGGAAGATGACTCCTGGAAGTGTGTTAATTCGTTATGATGGAGGCTACTTCTTAAGAGTTTTAAATTTTTTTTTAAAGAAGTCCCTCAGTGTTTGTCTGCTCTGGATGTGTTGAAGGAGGACATGCAGGTGGTTGGTGTGACAGAGGAAGATACAGAGGACAGGGTGAGATGGAAATGATTGATCTGCTGTGGCACCTCCTAACGGGAACAGCCGAGAGACAAAGAAGAAGAAGAAGGAAGAAGTGGAAGGCATGTGCTTCAGACCAAAAGCAAAATGGACCATCTAGAATGTTAAGAACAAGTCCAAGTATCCAGGGTCTGTCATTATCTGGGGTTGTGTCAGTGCCCTTGGAAAAGGTCATTTACACTCTGTGATGGCAGCGTTAATGCAGAATTGTACAGTGAGATTTTAGAACAACATATGCTGCCTTCAGGATGACATACACTAGCAGTCAAAAGTTTGAACAATGGGGGAAGTATGTTTAAACTTTTGACTGGTACTGTGGTCTTGCAAAACCACATTCTGCACACATTACAAAGGCATAACTGCAGAAGAAGAGGATATGGATACTGGACTGGCCTGCTTGTCCCGACCTGTCCCCATATCTACAATGACAGTAAAGGCTTTTCTTTAATATTCTTAAAATTCTTTTTTTCTTCTTCACAGGGGGGATATGTGGAGAATTTTGAAACAGAAAATGCAACAATGTCAACCCCACACTGTTGGACACCATAATACGTGTTAACTTCAATGCCACAACATCTTTGAAGTGTAATGGAGAATGAATGAAAACTTTACATTGTGGTCAGTGTTTTGGCATTCCAGCTTTTTTTTTTTTTTTTTTTTTTATGTGTTTCAGGCCTGAAATGCCAGAATGGATGACCACACAAAATATCTTAAGTTCATTTGGTCTGCAGTGAAATGAATGAAGTCATCCACAATCTCCTATTTAGCCCATGTGGAAGTTTTCTGTATGGTTTCCTACGTCAGGAAGAACAACTTCTGTGTGTCAGCTGTTGCGTCTTGTGTTCATACGTAACGGCAGAACGGAATACACATCTTTCAAGCCAAGTGTGGAAGGGGCTTTTGAATTACCTGTCAACCTTCATTACCGTGTAATTGTTCCACACCGGTTAACCAAATGTGTAAAGAAGCGGGCAGCCATTGTCATTGCAAAATAGGTGGATGTTGTCTGCTGAGGAGTTGGTCAAATTGCATTTCGGTGTGAAGGCCAGGAATTCAGAGGGAGCTGCTGTTGTCTGCTTTTCTGATAGACCTCAAACACAAAAGAGTCCCAACAAGGACAACAGCTCGGGGGAGAAAGAAAGGCGTTTAACTGTGCTCTCTCACCATCGAGGCCTTCAGCTCAAGCACCAGAGTGCTCACAAAAAGCAGAATGACCTCAGCAAGGTAGATTCCAGCTAGTTCCACAGCTGCCGAGTCTTTGTGCTGCAAATTAAATTGTTGGTTCTGAATAGACGTCAGTGTCCTCATGTTTTTGTTTTATGCTTGTGATTATCAAGCTGCATTTTCTTTTTTATTTTCTCGTGGTCAGATTGTATTTTCGTAGTCTCCTTATTTGCCACGTTGGTCACACTGTTATGGAGCTTGTTATAAACTACGGCAGTGAGTCTTGTGCCAGATGGCAGACGACTTTTGAAATGAAGGCTGCACATTTGACATATGAGGGTCACTGTATTTGTCAGATAAATTGGAAGTATTTTATTCCAAAGCCTCACGAAGACCCCAAGTTGTCTGTCTGTCTGTCTGTCTGTCTGTCCGTCTGTCCGTCGTTGAACTAGTTCAGCCCTCCACTTGTTTAATTCTCACTGAGAGAATTTGGTCATGTATCTTTGGGTTTTGGACTCTTGGTAAGATATTTTAGTCTACAGACCTTAAGTCAGGTCTGGGAGCATGCCCTTGTGCCATGCATGGCCACATCCACCACACAAGCACACCACACTCGTGCTGGGTCCTGAATAACCACCCAGACACACATCTGATCCATCTCCTCCTGTTGAAAGCAGAAATCTATCTGCCACAGCCAGGTAAAAAAAAGAAAAGAAAAAGTGAGCGTCCACAACTTTGTGTGGCATCATGCGCAATGAAATGAGCCGAATGGCCAAAATGTGAAACAGTGCGTGTGATCCTTCTGATTTTAGTCTCGGTAAGTAACCACTCATTTAACCCCAAATCAGTTTAAATGTCCCAAGGATCCAATGAAAAGGCTGAGTACCAAAGACATCCCAGAGTGGCCTCTGGTCCCTGGCTAGCGTCCAAGTCTCACAACCATACAGTAAGACAGGAGGCACCAGGACCCTTACGACTTGGACCTTGGTTGTCCTGGAAGTGTGCAGTTCTTCCCAGGCACTTCCTGATCTCAAAGGCTGAGGAATACCCATACCCAGGGACGAGTGATGGTATTTTTTCTAGACTTTAGCCATTTTATTGACTATAGGATTAATTTTTTTTTTAAAGAAGAATTTTCCACTTTACCTGACTATGCACCTCTAGTTCCTGATTTTGAGGTAGTCCATAATTTCCAGTTCAGCAGAGTTGGTAGTCTGTAACATGGTCATCCCTTGGTGGTGCCTTCATGGAGGTAATCAAGGGTGATTGTGCTTTAATTTCCACCACCACACATGAAAGTAGGCCAGATAGTGGTTAGCAGAGGCTGTGTGTATGTGTGTGTATTAAGTCACATAGCACTGGGTGTTCTTGGCCTCAGATGGCGAGGAAGCAGGCTTTTTATGCCCTGCAGTAATAACAAATTAGCAAATTAGTAAGACATTTGGTGTTGCATGGCCTTCCTCTTGACTGGCTGCTCTGCATGAGGGACGCTGGCCTCAGCGGCTGCACTGTAAGTCAACATGGAGGCATTACATGCACCAGCGGCCCACTCTGCATGAGGCTATAAAATTACATTTAGAGTGAATCTGTTATTTCCTGCCTCCTCTTCTTGTTTCTTCTGTAGCACTTGATTGAATACCGTTTTGTAAAATAAATGCATTCTTTATTTTGAGCATTGCTTTATGTATTTCATGATTCTCAACTTGTAGACTGTGTCGGCTTCATCTTAGCAAACTGTCAACGTAAATCACATGCACGTGACGAGGCATTTCTTGTGCTGAATGATCTTAGTTAAATGTGCCTGCTGTTTGGTTTTTGACTGCAAGTGTTCCAGTAAGAGTCGTCGCCTGCCAAACTAAACAGATCCCATGATTCTTTGTGTGTCTCTTGTGTGAAAAAGAGCAGGGCACACAGGAGGTGTTGGTGTACATGTGTGCATGTGGGTGAGCTTGAGCGCTGCGATGCTTTCCTCGACCCTGGGGAAAGGCTCCAGAGTGTCACTGCTACCCATACTCTGTGGCCAGGTGGTGGTTCCGAGTGCAGCAAAGTCAAGCAGAGACGCAGCGCATGCTGACATTTGCCTTCGCTGACTGCTGCGGGGAAAGGAAAAATCTGCTTTTCCATATGCTTGTGCTCATTGCAACCCTTCCCTCCACCCACTGCTCCCCCTGTACGCCCTGTTTGCCCCATCTCTCTCTGGACTCAACCAGATGGCTCCATGAACATTGTTTACCTTGGGTGACAGTCCCAGATGCAAAGTGTATCCATGGGCATCTCTGTTCCACCCAGTTAGGCTTCTCATCCCTCTGCTCCAGCGTAGTGCCACTTCTAGCTTTTACTTTCAAGTTGTGTGACGTCGGTTGAATTTGGGTTTCTACACATTAAAGATGCAGTGACACAACAGTTACATTCAGCAGAAACGGTGACTCAGATATTGATATTGGAGCACACACTGACGTTTTAATTTTCCCTACTGTTTATAGGTACTTACGTACAGCCATAGGGGGTGCACTACTTATTTTTTACCTGAATTTTCTGAGGTTCACCAACCAATGCATTTCCATCTCTGAGTCCTTTGCAATCCGCAGTGGATTCAGAATGCACAAAGAAAGCGGTAATATGGTAAAATGGACTGTATTTATATCGCGCTTTTCCATCTGCATCAGACACTCAAAGCGCTTTACAATTATGCCTCACATTCACCCCGATGTCAGGGTGCTGCCATACAAGGCGCTCACTACACACCCTTGCCCATGGGCCCTTAGTGATTTTCCAGTCAGGTATGGATTTGAACCCAGGATCTTCTGGTCTCAAGCCCAACACCTTAACCACTAGACCATCACCTAAACAGAGCCTGAAACACAGCCGCGTCCCGCTGATTTGACGCCTCCTGTGTTTGCACACAGCAGCCATGTTGAATATCCGTCTGCTGTCTGGAGCTGCTCCGGTTCCACAAGGCTTTGTATGTAAACAAATCATTGCCCCCTTGGATACTTCCAAATCTACGACTTCCACATGACGGTTAATAAATGTCTGACAGTCATTGTCATGTTTGTGCTGTTTGACTCTTTCATTTGTCTGTCCACAGTCACTAACCCGGAAACATCGCTAACACAAGTCTGGTGTCAACGTCACAGCTCTCGTGTGACATCACTGACTTCATCTGGTGACTGGCCAGTACCGTCTGATTAGCTCTTTTAATTCACTGCCAGTAGAGTATACAAATGATTCACATTTGACACACACCTGCCATCATGTGTACATTTTGTATATTGCACACACACTTTGACATACAGATACTTTATTTGTCTTTGTAACAGAGTACATCGAAAGGTCAGTTTCAGCCTTTCAGTACAAATATAAACCTGAGTAAACCACATGCAGACTTTAAAAGTCTGGTGAAGAAAAGAAAAATTAACAAAATTTTAACTGGATGAAAGAGGTGTGTCCAGAGCACAAATTTAAAAGAAAAAAATTACAAGAATGTAATAGCAAAAAAGGAGATTGGATATAAAAAAAGAGAGAAAAGTGTGTACAAAACTGCGGATATTGCACTCATGTGTGTCATGTGACCTGGTTTGGTTCCTTTCAAAGCTCTACCAGCAGTTGTGTAGAAACTGTTTCTCAGTCTGTTTGTTCTTGTTTTAATGGTCGTGTACCGTCTACCTGATGGCATCAGCTCAAACAGAGAGTGTCCAGGGTGGGACGAGTCCTTTAGGATGGTGTTGGCTCTCCTGAGACAGTCAGAGCCATGAAGGTCCCCCAGTGTGGGTAGAGGGCACCCAGTGATCTTCTCTGGAGCTCTTTCCTGTTTGTACCCGTGCAGCTGGTAAACCACATCCAGAAGCAGTCTGTGAGGATGCTCTCCATGGTAGAGCGGAAAAAAGACACCAGATATCTCTGGTTGATGTTAGTTTTCCTGAAGATTCTCAGAAAGTGGAGTCTTTGCTGTGTCTTCTTTACCAAGTGTGTGGTGTTCCTGTCCCAGGCCAGTTTCTCCTCTGTGGACTCCCAGGAAACAGAAGTCCCTGACTCTTTCCACACAGGTTCCCCCAATGATAACGGGCTGAATGTCTGTTTGGTTTCTCCTGAAGTCTGTGATTAGCTCCTTGGTTTTGGATGTGTTCAGGAGCAGGTTATTTTCTCTATACCACACCGTCAGCTGGTCCACCTCCTCCCGGTAGGCGGACTCATCTCCTCCAGTGATACAGCCGACCACTGTGGTATCATCCGCTTACTTAATCACGGTGTTGCTGGTGTGGACGGGGTGCAGTCAGGTGTAGAGGGTGAAGAGCAGTGGGCTCAGCACACAATCTTGAGGGGAACCGGTGCTGAGTGTGAGAGCTGTGGATATGCGGGGGCCAATCCTGACTCTCTGTGAGCCATCTGACAGAAAGTCCTTAATCCAAAGACATGTGGAATGAGGTAGACTGAGGTTCAGCAGGTTCCTCACGAGGCCGTGGGGGAGGACGGTGTTGAATGCTGAACTATAATCCATGAAGAGAAGACGGGTGTAGTTACCCTGTGGGTCCAGGTGGGTCAGCGTGGTGTGGAGGGCAGAGGTCACAGTGTCCTCTGTTGGCCTTGTAAGTGAATTGGTTTGGGTCTGAAGTGGGGGTTTGGAATTACATGATGTGACTTCTTGTTGTGTGTTGGGGGGTGTGGCTGGATGTTTTGGTGTTCTTTTCTTTTCTTTGCTCTTCAGGTGGCATGGAAACTGATTTGTCTGTGGAGAAGGTGCTGGCTGAAGAGTCCTCACCCTCATCAACATCATGTGTAGCACCTGTGACTGGTGCTCACATGCAACCTTAAAGACTTTCAGCTGAAGCAGATAATTGGATGGCATTCTGCATTTAAGGCATGTGTGATTCAAGCAGAACTGCCGGGAACTCGACCTTGTGATGTTCGTTTGTGAGACGCTGAGGACCGCGCCTGGGGTTGACACATCGAGCCCGTGAAGCAAGGAAGGGTGAGGACACATGCTGTCAGCACACATTAAAGGTAATTAAGTGTTTGACTAATTGTTGATAGTAACTTGGTGTTTTGTTACACAGTATACTTGAATTGTGATGAGAATTGTGCAGCTTGCTTCTCACTGCTGTGGCGTGCGGACAAGTGATCCTCCACCTGTTGTGAGAAGCTGCTCATTTGCATAAAGTTAAAAAAGATACAGACCTGAATGTGTTGCTGATAGCGTGTGTCTTTTGAAAGATATTGTTGTAACTGCTGACTTACCTCACCTCTTCTTTGCTTCACAGAGAGTCAGTTTGTCGTGTCCACCTGGGGGGTGTCAGTCGGTGGTAGTGGGTCCAGGAGCGCCGGGCTTTGATCCTTACGGGCGCTGGAGAGCCTGCCAACAGTCACTCCACCAGAAAGACGCTGTTTAGTTTGTACACATTGTTATGCACCAAAGAGGGTAAAAAATAAATTGTTTTGTTTTGGAACCGCTTTCTGGTTATTTTTAGCGCTGGGTTCTGTCAGACGCAGGTCCGCTCCTCAACCCGCGTCGACACATAACACTTCTAACCAGTTTTTCAAAACACTTCATCACCACCGGTGTGAGTGCAACAGGCCGGTTATGGGGGGTTTCTTGGGTGGGGGGACATTTGTTGAGGTCTTCAGGCATGACGGGACAGTAGACTGTGTCAGGGACCGGTTAAAGATTTTGATGAAAATCCCAGCAAGCTGGTCTGCACAGTCTGTTAGCACCTGTCTGGAGATGCCGTCAGGGCCCATTGCTTTGCATGGGTTGACCCCCTTAGCGTGCATACTCCCGGCTTCTGGCGGCGACATGGCTGCTCCTGGTGTCACAGTCTTGAAGCGAGCAAAGATGCGATTTAACTCTTCTGCCAACGCGGCATAACCGTCAGCAGCTGTGATGCCGCGTTTGTAGTTGGTGTGGCGCTGGACCTCTATGGCCTTCCTGATGCCTCTCTTCAGGAAGTGTACTTGTACGATTTGTCATCCTTCTCCTTCTTCTTCATCTTTCGGCTGCTCCCATTAGGGGGCACCACAGCAGATCCTCCATCCCATCTCACCCTGTCCTCTTTATCTTCCTCTGTCTCCTCATCCACCTGCATGTCCTCCTTCAGCACATCCATGAACCTCCTCTTTGTCCTCCCTCTTCTCCTCCTGCCTGGTGGCTCCATCCAAAGCATCCTTCTCCCTGTGTACCCTGGGTCCCTCCTCTGCACATGTTCAAACCATCTCAGTTTCACCTCTCTGACTTTGTCTCCAAACTGTCCCACCTGAGATGTTCATTCCTAATCCTGTCCATTCTTGTAACTCCTAAAGAGAATCGAAGAATCGTAACATCTTCAGCTTTGCCACCTCCAGCACTTTTCCACTGGACTCCCTCTCATTCACACACATGTACTCAGTCTTGCTCCTACTGACTTTCATTCCCCTGCTCTCCAGAGCATATCTCCACCTCTCCAGACTAGACTCAACTTGCACTTGACTAACTACAGATCACAATATCATCTGCAAACATCATAGTCCATGGAGACTCCTGTCTGATCTCATCTGTCAACCTGTCCATCACCACTGCAATCAAATTCTTTGGTTTTGTCTTGTTTGTTGCTTATTTTTATTTTTGCTGTAAAGCACTTTTAGTTTTTCATTTGTGGAGAAAGGTACTGTACGGTTAAAGCTCATGTTTAAACATGATATTTATCTGCTACTCTACAAAGGTGATCTACATGAATATTGTTTTTGCATTGACTGAACGTGGTAATAACTTGAAGCTGAGGAGGGACAGACTGGGCAGTGGCAGCTTCATGTTGGACTGCGCAAAGAACGATGGCGTGTCGTCCACACAGACATGTACACAAACCGTATCAGCGCCCTCTGTCATTGCATCAGTGTGGAGGTGTTGTGCTACCAATATGTAGATCTGGGTTTGATTCCCAGCCTCTGAATCTGGGGTAAAGCACGGTTATCAGCAATTCAATTCTCCTTGAATTGCTGGCTGTCTGAGTGGTGTCCAAAAAATGAGGTGGGCTTCATAGATAATTGGCAAAGCTTCTGGGGAAAACCTGGTCTTGTTAGGAGGGACGGCATCCATCCCACTTTGGATGGAGCAGCTCTCATTTCTAGAAATCTGGCCAATTTTCTTAAATCCTCCAAACCGTGACTATCCAGGGTTGTGACCAGGAAGCAGAGTTGTAAGTCTTACACACCTCTCTGCAGCTTCTCTCCCCCTGCTATCCCCTCATTACCCCATCCCCGTAGAGACGGTGCCTGCTCCCAGACCACCAATAACCAGTAAAAATGTATTTAATCGTAAAAATTCAAAAATAAAAAATAATATAGCACCTTCAACTGCACCACAGACTAAAACAGTTAAATGTGGTCTATTAAACATTAGGTCTCTCTCTTCTAAGTCCCTGTTGGTAAATGATATAATAATTGATCAACATATTGATTTATTCTGCCTTACAGAAACCTGGTTACAGCAGGATGAATATGTTAGTTTAAATGAGTCAACACCCCCAAGTCACACTAACTGCCAGAATGCTCGTAGCACGGGCCGAGGCGGAGGATTAGCAGCAATCTTCCATTCCAGCTTATTAATTAATCAAAAACCCAGACAGAGCTTTAATTCATTTGAAAGCTTGACTCTTAGTCTTGTCCATCCAAATTGGAAGTCCCAAAAACCAGTTTTATTTGTTATTATCTATCGTCCACCTGGTCGTTACTGTGAGTTTCTCTGTGAATTTTCAGACCTTTTATCTGACTTAGTGCTTAGCTCAGATAAGATAATTATAGTGGGCGATTTTAACATCCACACAGATGCTGAGAATGACAGCCTCAACACTGCATTTAATCTATTATTAGACTCTATTGGCTTTGCTCAAAAAGTAAATGAGTCCACCCACCACTTTAATCATATCTTAGATTTTGTTCTGACTTATGGTATGGAAATTGAAGACTTAACAGTATTCCCTGAAAACTCCCTTCTGTCTGATCATTTCTTAATAACATTTACATTTACTCTGATGGACTACCCAGCAGTGGGGAATAAGTTTCATTCAATTCAATTCAATTTTATTTATATAGCGCCAAATCACAACAAACAGTTGCCCCAAGGCGCTTTATATTGTAAGGCAAGGCCATACAATAATTACGTAAAAACCCCAAAGGTCAAAACGACCCCCTGTGAGCAAGCACTTGGCGGCAGTGGGAAGGAAAAACTCCCTTTTAACAGGAAGAAATCTCCAGCAGAACCAGGCTCCTTGAGGGGCAGTATTCTGCTGGGACTGGTTGGGGCTGAGGGAGAGAACCAGGAAAAAGACAATTCATTCATTTCATTACACTAGAAGTCTTTCAGAAAGCGCTGTAACTAGGTTTAAGGATATGATTCCTTCTTTATGTTCTCTAATGCCATATACCAACACAGTGCAGAGTAGCTACCTAAACTCTGTAAGTGAGATAGAGTATCTCGTCAATAGTTTTACATCCTCATTGAAGACAACTTTGGATGCTGTAGCTCCTCTGAAAAAGAGAGCTTTAAATCAGAAGTGCCTGACTCCGTGGTATAACTCACAAACTCGCAGCTTAAAGCAGATAACCCATAAGTTGGAGAAGAAATGGTGTCTCACTAATTTAGAAGATCTTCACTTAGCCTGGAAAAAGAGTCTGTTGCTCTATAAAAAAGCCCTCCGTAAAGCTAGGACATCTTACTACTCATCACTAATTGAAGAAAATAAGAACAACCCCAGGTTTCTTTTCAGCACTGTAGCCAGGCTGACAAAGAGTCAGAGCTCTATTGAGCCGAGTATTCCTTTAACTTTAACTAGTAATGACTTCATGACTTTCTTTGCTAATAAAATTTTAACTATTAGAGAAAAAATAACTCATAACCATCCCAAAGACGTATCGTTATCTTTGGCTGCTTTCATTGATGCCGGTATTTGGTTAGACTCTTTCTCTCAGATTGTTCTCTCTGAGTTATTTTCATTAGTTACTTCATCCAAACCATCAACATGTCTATTAGACCCTATTCCTACCAGGCTGCTCAAGGAAGCCCTACCATTAATTAATGCTGATCTTAAATATGATCAATCTATCTTTATTAGTTGGCTATGTACCACAGGCTTTTAAGGTGGCAGTAATTAAACCATTACTTAAAAAGCCATCACTTGACCCAGCTATCATCTGCAGAGGAATGGTCTATTTGAAGAGTTTCAGTCAGGTTTTAGAATTCATCATAGTACAGAAACAGCATTAGTGAAGGTTACAAATGATCTTCTTATGGCCTCGGACAGTGGACTCATCTCTGTGCTTGTTCTGTTAGACCTCAGTGCTGCTTTTGATACTGTTGACCATAAAATTTTATTACAGAGATTATTACAGCATGCCATAGGTATTAAAGGCACTGCGCTGCGGTGGTTTGAATCATATTTATCTAATAGATTACAATTTGTTCATGTAAATGGGGAATCTTCTTCACAGACTAAAGTTAATTATGGAGTTCCACAAGGTTCTGTGCTAACATGGTGTCTAACCAGATCCTTACTCTGGATGGCATTACCCTGACCTCTAGTAATACTGTGAGAAATCTTGGAGTCATTTTTGATCAGGATATGTCATTCAAAGCGCATATTAAACAAATATGTAGGACTGCTTTTTTGCATTTAAGCAATATCTCTAAAATTAGAAAGGTCTTGTCTCAGAGTGATGCTGAAAAACTAATTCATGCATTTATTTCCTCTAGGCTGGACTATTGTAATTCATTATTATCAGGTTGTCCTAAAAGTTCCCTGAAAAGCCTTCAGTTAATTCAAAATGCTGCAGCTAGAGTACTGACGGGGACTAGAAGGAGAGAGCATATCTCACCCATATTGGCCTCTCTTCATTGACTTCCTGTTAATTCTAGAATAGAATTTAAAATTCTTCTTCTTACTTATAAGGTTTTGAATAATCAGGTCCCATCTTATCTTAGGGACCTCCATAGTACCATATCACCCCAATAGAGCGTTTCGCTCTCAGACTGCAGGCTTACTTGTAGTTCCTAGGGTTTGTAAGAGTAGAATGGGAGGCAGAGCCTTCAGCTTTCAGGCTCCTCTCCTGTAGAACCAGCTCCCAATTCAGATCAGGGAGACAGACACCCTCTCTACTTTTAAGATTAGGCTTAAAACTTTCCTTTTTGCTAAAGCTTATAGTTAGGGCTGGATCAGGTGACCCTGAACCATCCCTTAGTTATGCTGCGATAGACTTAGACTGCTGGGGGGTTCCCATGATGCACTGTTTCTTTCTCTTTTTGCTCTGTATGCACCACTCTGCATTTAATCATTAGTGATCGATCTCTGCTCCCCTCCACAGCATGTCTTTTTCCTGGTTCTCTCCCTCAGCCCCAACCAGTCCCAGCAGAAGACTGCCCCTCCCTGAGCCTGGTTCTGCTGGAGGTTTCTTCCTGTTAAAAGGGAGTTTTTCCTTCCCACTGTCGCCAAGTGCTTGCTCACAGGGGGTCGTTTTGACCGTTGGGGTTTTACATAATTATTGTATGGCCTTGCCTTACAATATAAAGCGCCTTGGGGCAACTGTTTGTTGTGATTTGGCGCTATATAAAAAAAATTGATTGATTGATTGATTGATCAGTGGGTGTGATGGCTGACAGGACTACTTCTTCAGGGCTCTGATCACTGCTGTGTACGTGCTCTTAACTTCAGCTCCAGCCATCAGAATGTGTGTTGCAAGAGAAAAGCATTCTTGCTGTTCACAGCGTAGACAGACATGTTCATTATTTATATCCTTTATGTTTCCAGAAACACATCTTTTCACACCTTCTCTATTTTACACCTAATCCCAGAATGCTTCTTTTTTTAGTCCCATCTTGTTTTCCATGTGTGGTCTTGTACGTGTGGACATCTGGGGGCTCCTTTATGGCTGCATAGCTGGAATGGACACGGGCCCCCAGATGTTTCCAGTGCAGACAGCCAGATGCATTTAGCACCACTGGGCGTGACATTGTGGCAGCCTGTCATCCCAGCAAGCTGAACCTTGTTCTCTCCCTTTTTTCCAATTCCAGAATTTTCTGAAAATGATCATTTGTTGTCATCACTGTTCAGTGTCAACAACACAGTTATCACACAACTGACAAAGAATAAGGACAAGAACATGAACTAAGATAAAGAAGGGACACATCTTTTGACACACAGCCATACAAGTTAATTCTTCATAATTCAGTGATGTCATAATGTATGTGGTTCTCTGTGGCCTCGACATTTGATCCATTTAGTCCCAAATCAAACCACTTTATCTTTTTGAGCCACTGCAGTCTGCTTTTAGAAAATACTGTTAGACCCTGACATCGGGGTGAATGTGAGGCATTATTGTAAAGCGCTTTGAGCGTCTGATGCAGATGGAAAAGTGCTATATAAATGCAGTCCATTTACCATTTACTTCTTTGAGTCTGGCCTGAATCAACAAGACTCTGTTACACAAAGGACAGTTTAATTCATTTCATGTGAGGTTAATCAAACCAGATCTGATGTTCTCACCGTCCCGAGGTCACACATGATAAGGCTGAAATGATGGTTTTTTGTCCAGTGAGACATCAGCATCAATTTGACCAGTTAATGCTCAGCCTAGACTCGTGTGTCATACAGTAAGGAAAATAAGTATTTGAACACCCTGTGGTTTTGCAAGTTCTCCTACTTAGAAATCATGGAGGGGTCTGACATTTTCATCTTAGGTGCATGTCCACTGTGAGAGACATAATCTAAAAAAAAAAAATCCGGAAATCACAATGTATGATTTTTTTAAATAATTTATTTGTATGTTACCGCTGCAAATAAGTATTTGAACACCTGCCAATCAGCAAGAATTCTGTCTCTCACAGACCTGTTAATTTTTCTTTAAGAAGCCCTCTTATTCTGCACTCTTTACCTGTATTAATTGCACCTGTTTGAACTAATGTAGAAGACGCTTACAACTCCGCCCCCCTCCCCCCGCTCGGACGCTTGGATCACAACCTCGTCTACCTGCTCCCCCAATACACACCGAGGGTTAGAAGAGAGCCAGTGCAGAAAAGGTTGGTGAAACTCTGGACTGAAGAGGCCACTGAGAGTCTGAGGGACTGTTTCAGAACCACAGACTGGAGCATGTTTCAAAACTCTCACAAAGATGACATCAACGGCCTGACCCAGTGTGTCACTGACTACGTGAACTTCTGTGTGGAGAGCATTGTGCCTACATGGAGTGTACGGTGCTTTCCCAACAACCACCCCTGGGTGAACCCCGAGCTGACGACCGTGATGACTGAGATGACCGACCGTACCGGTTGTGGACTGGTGTGAGCGCAACCACTTGTGTCTCAACACCAGTAAGACAAAGAAGATGGTGATTGACTTCAGGAAGAAACCACCACCTCACTCACCGGTGAACATCCAGGAGGAGGACATAGAGACTGTGGACAGTTTCAAATACCTAGGTGTTCACCTCAACAGCAAACTGGACTGGACTCACAACACCGACGCCCTGTACAAAAAAGGCCAGAGTCGCCTCCACCTCCTGAGGAGACTGAGATCCTTTGGAGTGAGCAGTCCTCTGCTTAAGACCTTCTACGACTCTGTTGTAGCCTCTGCTCTCCTCTATGCTGTAGTCTGTTGGGCCCCTGGCAGCACAGAGCAGGAGAGAAAGAGACTGAACAAGCTGGTCAGGAAGTCCAGCTCTGTCCTGGGCTGTCCTCTGGACTCTCTGATGAGGTGGCTGAGAGGAGGGTGTTAACCAAGTTCAAACCCATCATGAACAACTCCTCTCATCCTCTGCACCGGACTGTAGTGGAGCTGAGCAGCTCGTTCAGTGACAGACTGAGGCACCCTCAGTGCAAGAAGGAACAGTACCGCAGGTGTTTCCTTACAGCACCTTACATGGCAGCAGCCTGACATCAGGGTGAATGTGAGACATTGATGTGTAAAGCGCTTTGAGTGTCTGATGCAGATGGAAAAGCGGGATATAAATGCAGCCCATTTATCATTTGCTCAGTACTTTGTTGATGCACCTTTGGCAGCAATTTCAGCCTCAGGTCTTCTTGAATATGATGCCACAAGCTTGGTGCACCTATCTTTGGGCAGTTTGGTCCATTCCTCTTTGCAGCACCTCTCAAGCTCCATCAGGTTGGATGGGGAGCATCGATGCACAGCCATTTTCAGATCTCTCCAGAGATGTTCAGTCAGATTCAGGTCTGGGCTCTGGCTGGGTCACTCAAGGACATTCACAGAGTTGTCCTGAAGACACTCCTTTGATATTTTGGCTGTGTGCTTAGGGTCATTGTCCTGCTGAAAGATGAACCGTCGCCCTAGTCTGAGGTCCAGAGCACTCTCGAGCAGGTTTTCATCCAGGATGTCTCTGTACATTGCTGCATTCATCGTTCTCTCAATCCTGACTAGTCTCCCAGTTCCTGCTGCTGAAAAACATCCCCACAGCATGATGCTGCCACCACCATGCTTCACTGTAGGGATGGTGCCTGGTTTCCTCCAAATATTACCATAAAGAGTTCAGTCTTTGTCTCACCAGACCAGAGAATTTTGTTTCTCCTGGTCTGAGAGTCCTTCAAGTGCCTTTTGTCAAACTCCAGGTTGGCTGCCATGTGCCTTTTACTAAGGAGTGGCTTCTGTCTGGCCACTCGACCATACAGGCTTGATTAGTGGATTGCTGCAGAGAAAGTTGTCCTTCTGGAAGGTTCTCCTCTCTCCACAGAGGAATGCTGGAGCTCTGACAGAATGACCATTGGGTTCTTGGTCGCCTCCCTGACTAAGGCCCTTCTCCCCCAGTCGCTCAGTGTAGACGGGCGTCCAGCTCTAGGAAGAGTCCTGGTGGATCTGAACTTCCATTTACAGATGATGGAGGCCACTGTGCTCATTGGGACCTTCAAAGCAGCAGAAATTTTTCTGTTCCTTTTTTAAAATGTGGCTGTAAACATTTATCAGGTATTCCTCTATTTTCTTTTTGTAGGAGTCATTAGCCTCTTTTATGCTACTCCTCATGTCAGCTCTGGCAGTGCTGTAGAGAGGGCTGTGTCCCGTCCTGAAGGCCGTGTTACGAGCTCTGATCAGGGTCTAGACTTTGTTTGTCATCCCAGGCTTCCTGTTTGGAAAGACCTGGATGTGTTCGTCCTCTGTGATTTAAATTTATTTCATTTATATGGTGCCATATCCCAACAAAGTTGCCTCAAAGCGCTTCACACAGGTAAGGTCTAACCTTATCAACCCCCAGAGCAAGAACACAGGCGACAGTGGTAAGAAAAAACTCCCTCTGAGGAAGAAACCTCAAGCAGACCAGACTCAAAGGGGTGACCCTCTGCTTGGGCCATGATACAAACACAATCGACAATACAAATATACAGGAAATTTTGGGAGTCCATGTTGGTGCACAGGACAGGAGGGTTACAGAAACAGACACCACATCCATCTCTGGATGGAGCTGCACCTCAAACAGAGAAAAAAAAACAGGATCAGGCTTCAGAAAGACAAGAAATACAGTATAATTTGTCAGCATTAAGCAACAAGAAAAACAGAAGAAATGCTAAGGTGATCACCGGCCACTAGCCCTCTCTTATCATGCACCTTGGTGATGTTTTCTACACAGTACCTGATGTAGCAGAGGACAGACTCGGTGTGTGTGTGTCCAGGTCCTAACCTTCAAAAACACTCCACACTCTGCAGGCAAAGCAGTCCTGCAGCTGGGCAAGCACATGTTCAGGCCAGGCTTTGGTGGTCAGTTTGCTGGTTTTGTTTGCAACCTGAGGGGATGTAGGCTGGAAAGAGGAGGGGGGGCTCGGTTTGCAGAGGAGCTAAACAGTTACTTTAACCGTTTTGGCTCCTCCACACCTGCCCCCCTGCCTGCTCCCGGGCTCTCCACATGTCTCCAGTAGCCAGCCCTCCAGTCCCTCTGACCCCCCACCTTCTTCCCCTTGGCCACCTCCACTGCACCCCGGACTTTGTCCCTCTTCTCCCCGGAGTGTATTCAGCACCAGCCCACCTCAGCTCACACCTCAGCTCCCCCCTCCCTCCCCCCCACTGTGACTCCGACTGAGGTGAGAGGTCAGCTCCTGCGACTGAAGCAGAGGAAAGCAGCAACACCTGATGGGATCTCCCCGAGGCTGCTGAGGACCTGTGCAGATGAGCTCTGTGAGGTCCTCAGCCTGGGGGTGATCCCTACCCTGTGGAAGACCTCCTGTGTGGTCCCAGTTCCCAAAACACCTCTCTGGAGGAGGTGGCTGAGAGGAGGGTGTTAGCCAAGTTCAAATCCATCATGAACAACTCCTCTCACCCTCTGCACTGGACTGTAGTGGAGCTGAGCAGCTCCTTCAGTGACAGACTGAGGCACCCTCAGTGCAAGAAGGAACGATCCCGCAGGTCGTTCCTCCCTGCTGCTGTCAGATTGTACAATAACACTGAAATAACCACATGCAATAATATGTCCACAAATCATGTGCAGTAACAACTTCTAAAAAATTCCAGCACTAGTGTCACCTTATCACATCTAAACTCCACTTCACATATTGTAAATAAGATGCTCCTATTTTTTAATTCCAGTCATATTTATATATGCATATATACTTATATATATGTGTGTGTGTGTGTGTGTGTATATATATACTCAACAAAAATATAAACGCAACACTTTTGGTTTTATTCCTATTTTGTATGAGATGAACTCAAAGATCTAAAACTTTTTCCACATACACAATATCACCATTTCCCTCAAATATTGTTCACAAACCAGTCTAAATCTGTGATAGTGAGCACTTCTCCTTTGCTGAGATAATCCATCCCACCTCACAGGTGTGCCATATCAAGATGCTGATTAGACACCATGATTAGTGCACAGGTGTGCCTTAGACTGCCCACAATAAAAGGCCCACCTGTGAGGTGGGATGGATTATCTCAGCAAAGGAGAAGTGCTCACTATCACAGATTTCGACTGGTTTGTGAACAATATTTGAGGGAAATGGTGATATTGTGTATGTGGAAAAAGTTTTAGATCTTTGAGTTCATCTCATACAAAATGGGAGCAAAACCAAAAGTGTTGCGTTTATATTTTTGTTGAGTGTATATATATATTCTATTTCTACCTCGTTTTCTTAGTTTATTGTATTGTTACAAGTATTATTATTATTGCTTGTCCTTACGCTGTTTGATGCACATTTTTTTTCTACTCGCACTCATCTTGTGTGTTTATTTAGAGCTGATGTAACGTGAATTTCTCCACTGTGAGATCAATAAAATCTTATCTTAGGATCGAGTCATCGATTATTTTATCAATTAATTGAGTAATTGGATAAAAAGTACTTTTGTTTTTAAACAATCATGGCAGGGCCCTCCCAAAGCAGTGGCACATTGTGGCTGTGCGAGCGGTGTTTTCCCGTGTAATTATTTATATTTTTCACATTGTTATTTGTTTTGGAGCTTTCCGGAACCGTAAGTGCAGGTGGTCTGTGAAACCTTCAATCTGCGGACAGGCGAAAGTAAACACAGCCTGTGAAAAATGGCTGTGGAGTGCAGTGTTTCCACAAAAGCTGCACTGCTAAATAAACTGTGCAGTCTGTTGATAAAAAGCTCTTATCAAATCCGAATAAAGGCATTTTTTGAATCGTTAAACATGATTCACTTTACGTGCACATCCTTTTGCTTCAACTGTGAAGGTGGAGAGCAGCCATTGGACCAAACCATGTTTAAAAAAAACAAACAAACACACTACTTAACTTTAGATGTGCAATAAGTCCATTGGAGATGATCAGCACTGACCCTCTTTCTATTAAAAGGCTTTATTTTATTCAGCATGCGGCTTTTTAAAGTTGTAGAGTCGGCTGTGACATTGATTAACTCTAATGCTGCCTTTACAAGGTCTGTTAGAAAAGTATCCGACCTTTTTTTTTTTTCAAAAACCTGATGGATTTGAATCACGTGTGCTTACATGAGCCAACCTTGAACCTTCGTGCGCATGCGTGAATTTTTTTCACGCCTGTCGGTTGCATCATTTGCTTGTAAGCAGCCTTTGTGTGAGGATGGGTGGAGTCTCTCGTCGTTTTTTCTTTGCAAGGAAAATGGCAGAACAACTGGAGCAGCACGACTGCATCAAATTTTGCCAGAAACTGGGCGACAGCCAGGTGGAAACCATTCGGGTTATTCAGACGTCTTTCGGTGACGATCCTCTGGGCATCACACAGATTAAGGAGCGATACAACCGGTTTAAACACGGCCACACAACGGTGGAGAGCGAGCCACGCTCTGGTCGGCCATCAACATGCTGAAATGACCAGATCATTTCCAAAGTGAACGCTGTGGTGATGTGGGACCGTCATGTGACTATCCAAGAATTTGTGGAAGAGGTGGACATCAGCACTTTTTCAGCACATTCCACTGTGACAGAAGATTTGGCCATGAAGAGAGTTGCAGAGAAATTCATCGGCACGAAGCTGATGGCGGAGCAAACGCGCCACCGTGTTGAAGCCTCACAGGACATGTTGTGACATGACCACCTCTTCCACCATTCGGAAGATGGTGGAAGAAAATCCGACAAGAGACACCCATCCTCACACAAAGGCTGCTTACCAGCAAATGATGAAATCGACAGGCATGAAAAAATTCACTCATGCGCACAAAGGTTCAAGGTTTGCTCATGCAAGCACACGTGATTCAAATCCATCAGGTTTTTGCAAAAAATAAAAAGGTCCGATACTTTTCTAACAGACCTTGTACACATAACGACGACAAGTCACGAATGCCACGAAGTACACATTCTTGGCCGCTGATCATGAATGTGATGATTCGGGGCAGAGGCGTCAGGTGTCCTCAGGAACTGCTGCAACCTGTTACCACGTTACGATTAATGGCACATGTTGGAGAATGATCAGGAACCATTACACACGGTCAAGAAAAGTGTTCCGCGTTGTTGCACGCAACAGTTCTGTCACGTTGTGAACGAGGTGAATTGTCTCCACTCACACACCCATATTCATCCAGCCGAATTCAGATCGCTCTAGTTTTTCAGAAGAACTTTGTGACTGCATGCATAGTTGGGCTCTGTGCCATGGAGTGGCGCAGAGAGGAGGAGGAGATGGACAGAGCCAGATGTGTGGCTTCATGCGGCTCTCATCGCGTGCATTTTCCCAAACATCAGGCACATGCAGCAGGTGAAACACCTGCAGGAGCGCGCTGAAGAGCACTGATATGAGACTTTTAGCCAACTTGGTGTCAGCAATCAAACTGAATGCGGTGCAGCAGGGTTTAATTGTGCGCGCGCTTCTTCCTCCGCCGGACTGGAGGAGGTGCAGAGATGTCTGGCTGCACGTGAGTCTCCTCTCGCTCCTCTGGTTGCTCAGACTCGTTCTCCCGCTCATCGGTTACAACAGTAGGTGGAACACCTGCAGGAGCGTCCTGAGGAGCTTCAGCAGGAACTGTGGAACGACATTTGGAGCCGAGTTTAATTGTGCGCACGTGACAAAAAACTGATTCGTCGTGGCGCGCAGTGAAATGTGACGCCGCATTACAAGTCGTGTCAAAACTTGACAGTTTCTGTGTCACTTCGTAATAATGCGTGACAGTTTGGGCTCCAAGAACCATCACAGGAACCACTATGAACATTGTCACGTTCTATTAAGGATCAATACTCAAGACGGATCAATATGCTCAGTTGCGACCTCCACGATGTGAGACGAAATGAGGGTGGTGTGTGACATTCGTGGAAGATTTTTTGACAGACAAAAACGTGCTCCACGAATATCAAGAATATCACACACCAACACGCACTATTAAGAAACATATTCAGAGGCGTTAAGTCACATTAAGAATGTCAGGAATGTGTCACGAATGACAGAAAAATTACATTCGTAACGCGTCTTGGTTATGTGTAAACGCACCTTAACATTGGTTTTGCACATTCTCTATTGTCGTCTTCTCTGTTTTTGTCAGAGCGTTACAGCGCCACATAACTACAGGCCTGGCGTATATACTACATTGTTAAACAAAGCCTTGAGGGAAAGAATTTGCCTCAAACATTTTTTGTAATTGAATTATTCGAATTACTCGATTAATCGTTTCAGCCCTAGTGATTGCTTAATAAATTTTTAATAAATTTGCAAAAATCTAAAAAGAAAAAAACTTTTTCACATGGTCATGATGGGGTGTTGTATGGAATTTTTTTAAACATATCTTTGTTATTCAAACTTTCATCATGTCATAGATTACAGTCTTTTGTTTTTTTCTTTTGTTTTCCATTTATGTATTTGAGTGTGAAGAACAGAAAATCGCATTCTATGCAATCAAAAACCTTTTCTGCATCCAGTGACACAATCAAACCCTTAGTATGTTTTTTTTTTTTGACACAGTTGAATGATATTAAGTATCCTACTAACATTATTACAGGAGTTCCGTCCAGTAATAAACCCTGTTTGATCATTGTTGATGATATGGGGAAGGATTTTTCCAGCCTTAAAGTCAAAGATTTAGATAGGAGCTTAAAGTAGGTGTTCAACAAGCTAATAGGATGGTAGGATGAACATTCATCCCCTGGTTTATCCTTCTTAAGAATCAAGCGAATGTTTGCTTCTGAAAGTGTTTTTGGAAGAGCTCCTGTTTCAAGAGAAGGATTAAACATATTCAATAATGGTTTCACCATCAGTGACCTAAATTGTTAGAAAAATTCTGAACCAAAGCCAATGGGACGATTGTAAAATACGGACAGCTTCAATTACTTCTTCTAATGTTATAGGTTTATTCAAATCTGATTTTTTGTTCAACACTAGGTTTGAGAAGAATTAAGTTAGAAAAAAGTTCTCCATCAGGTTTGGGGCCTCACCTGACTGTGCACTTGTGTATAGTTATTGATGAAATTCTGTAAAAACCTTATTTATACCGTTGCTGTCCATCTGAACGTGAGCAGAGGAGTCCTTAACATGAGATGTTTTGACAATCAGCTCTTTTTAATTAGCTCGTTTTTAGAACCTTAGACCTCAACAGTTTTTAGAAGAGGAACATAACCCTTTTATTTACTGTTAATTACATAATTTTTAATGTTAATTTACTGTCTTTATTTATAAAATGTTTAGGTTCTTGTTATCATAAACACAGTATTATTATTATTATTATTATTATTACTAGTATTACTGGTATTGGTGGTAGTAGTAGTAGTAGTAGTAGTATTTTATATTACTTCTCTTTTGTCATTTGATTTTTAAATGTACCACAATGGAAATAAGTGTTTTCACTTTCTTGTGCCATCCATGTATATTTAATGTATTTACAATTATATTATGTACCAGGATTCTAGATAAGACCATTTTAGTGCCAGGTAAATTATTTGAGGCTCATAAACTGGAGGCTCATAGCTTACACACGCCCCCAAAAGGTATAGGGTTTTATACCACTAAAACATTCTTGGCAAGAATTATTTTAACTAATTTTGGGTGGTTTTAGAGGCATTGAAAGCAAGAATAATAAACTAAAAATTATATTTATTTTGTAATATTTGTAAGGTCAAAGTTATTTTCTGCAAGTTTCTGTCAAAGTCTAAGTTAATACATTAAATAACTTTGAAAATGTTAAAAACACATTAATATGTAATATTTAATGGACATAGCATTAGCTGTCTTCAAAAATGACACACAGTAGTTTTTAATCAGTTTTTAAGCAGTTTTTCTGTGATCCTGACAACTTTTTTTTTAACAATTTGAGTGGGATTGCATTACTTTTTCTTTTAAAACAATATAACACCTGTCAAACCTGCTGTTTTAAATTAAAAACTTTCAGTTTTTCACTTTCCTCTTTCACTGATGTGCCCCTCCTCCTCTCTCTCTCTCTCTCTCTCTCTCTCTCTCTCTCTCTCTCTCTCTCTCTCTCTCTCTCTCTCTCTCTCTCTCTCTCTAAACTGGGAGCTTTTTGGAAACACGAAGCCTTTCAGCTGTAAAATAAACTGTATTTCTGCATGTATCTTCATGGCGGGGTTAATTTATTTATTTTTTGTTTTTCAGAGCAGAGCGGAGATGCTGTTTCCAGCTGCTCCTGTTCACAGCTCTGTGGCCACAGAATCGGTGACTCTCTGATCTCGGCTGTTTGAGATTTGATACGAAGAAAATGAGAAATATATTTCTTACTACTTTAATTATTTGTTTTAAAATTGCAAAACTATGATGCTATAAGCTTCAAATACGATTGATTTGGTACATTTTTGGCAACATTTCAGTTCATTTTTCAGAAATTCTGTGCTGGGAAGCACAGCCAATTTGAACCTGAGAGCCGGGTGGAAATTTGCAGTAGTGAGCGGGGCCGCCTGGGACGGCCCACTCTGTTATGTATTTATATTGAACTTACTAAATAAAATCACAAATACACATACACAACCTTTTAATATATAGATGATTTGCTGCCCCCTGCTGGAATGGCGTGTGAGTCCAGAATGTAAATATCAATGTCCATTGTTCAGTGTTGTTAGCTAATATATGTAGCGTCTCGAAAAATATTAATTATCAACGTTTGATTTTGGTGGCATTTATCCTTGACCCAAAATACATAAACATACCAAACAGCAAATGTGAGCTCTCCTCCGTTTGTCTGTGTCCAAATTGCATGCACTCTCATGCACTCATGCACATGCACACACACACGCACATAGAGCTTTTTGTCTTTTCTGCAATCTGTTGTAAGCAGGTGCTTTTAATTTGACAGAGATGGTGGCGGAAGATATTAAAGGCATTATACTTTTCACTTATGGTAACGGGAGCACAGCACTAAGTCATTCATGGTAACAGCAACATAACACTTAACTAAACTCACTAAACCAATTGAACTACAAAAAATCAATAACAATAAATCAATAATAAACAATCAGTAATAAACAATAAATCAATAACACTAACAACACCATTAAACTAACATGAACCACAATAACAGCATTTAAAACTCCCAAACGCCAAACTCCCATGGTGCATTGCAGTACAATGTCCATTGTTTATTGGTTAGCTAAAATAGCTAATTTCTCCAAAAAATATTTGTCCCATCTACTTTCCATTTTCGCAGCATTCATCATTGACCCAAAATACATGAACATACCAAACAGCAAATGTCCGCTTTCCCTGGTTTTGCTATGATCAAAGCCACACACGCACGTATGCACAGGTCTCTTGGCTATTATAATATAGATTTATGTTGTTGTATTCTGAGTGTGTTTCTGCTTAGAATCAAATTCATATTAACGCCTTAAGTTAATAACGTAACAGTAAGCGCTCGTCATCGTCGGCTTATTGAGTCAGTAACCGAATGTAACTGATCATATGATTGTCCAGATATTCTCTCAGATCATGGATTTGTCTGAACAACACCTCGGTGTGTAAGAGTCTATCTTAACTTATGATAATGTAAACATGTTTCTTCTAAATCTGTGTGGTTGGTTGTTTCTTCTGCGTAGAATCTCTGATGCCAGAAAATGCAAACACTGCTATTATCTTCATAACTCTGTAAGTTTTTTTTTATCTGATGATGATACTTCATAAAACTTTGAACCAATATCCCTCAGCGACTTTATTTTACATTGGACATAAGTTGATCAGCATCAGATAAAAGTGAAAAATTTCCCTCTTTGTAGAATTCATGACCTTTTGGTTGTGGCTGACTCAAATTGGTTCTTATGAACCTGGGTTGAAACACGTTTTTGTGCCTGTGTTCTGAGCCTTCGGTTGCTTTTGTCAGTCTTAGGTAGTGTGATGCTGCTTGGCTTCTCTCGACACACATCATTATGTATTGATATTAAACCGTCGTGTTGTTGGTTCTGAGCCTGCCTGTCTGTGTCTCATGGTTGGATTCTGCCCATCTGTGTCTGAGGTTAGTTTTCATTGGTGATCAGGAGTAACAGCTGGGTTTGGACACCCATCTTTCCACCCCCACCTCTCCCTCACTAACCAGCGGAAACTTCAACAGCTGTCATCTGCTTTCCCAGATGACCCAGCTCTCCCTCCAGCTGCCGTCCCAGCACCCTGCCCTCAGCCCAGGCTTGTTTAAAACCTAAACCCAGTTTGCTTATTTATTTCAGGGGCCTTCCAAAACCCCAGTTAACGGGATATTTAAACCTTTCACATACGTATAGGCTGAGTTCTGCCCTCAGCTGCAGGCCGAGTGTCCACGTCGGTCCCACTCGAGCAGCTCCAATATAACACCTAAGTACAAAAATAATCTAGTTTTTGGCCAGTTTTGTTTGTTGTAATATTATACTGATGTCTATCACTGACCTGTTTTATTTTTCTCTTTCAGTAACATCACCAAAGGTCATAAAGCTTCGAGAGGACCTGACAGACTATTCTGATCCACCTCGGGGCAAGAGCCCAGTAATCAGCAACAGCTTAGTTCCTGTCAAAGGCATCACAAACCTGGGTAACACCTGCTTCTTTAACGCTGTTATGCAGGTTGGTATTTCTGTGAGAAATATGAATTTTCTGTTTTGTTTTTTTGTTTTTTTGTGATCAAATTTTGTTATTGAAATCTGTATAATATACGTATATATGTATTCACATACATATACGTCGTTTTTTCCACCCCTGCTTCCTTTTCCACATAGTGAGTGCACACAGGAACTGTCATTTCTACATGTGCAGGGAGGTAACAATATTACAACCCCCCCACCCCCCGCCCTAAGGCGACTCCCCACGAACCCCCCAGGATCTCTTTGCCCAATAAAAGTATAACAGACCAAGGTGGGTCCTGCTGCGCTCTTTCTTTAACTAGAGTCACATGTTCGACTCCGTGCGTACGGGCGACAGACCCTCCAACAGGACAATTTCCAGAAAAGAACTGACCCACTGCTGCCAAGCCAGGGAGTGTGGCGGTTTGCACCTGAGGGTCAGCATCTTCTTGGTCCTTAGAATGGTCCTCTGCTGCAGGGACAAATTTAAAGAAGAATCGTCACTGAGCAGAAGTAAAGTCGGGGAGACTAGAATCCTGATCTTAAGAATGTCACTTAGAGTGAGAGATATCTCCTTACAGAGTCTAACTACACCAGGGCACTGCCAGTAAACACGTAAGAATGACCCCTGGGCATCGAGTGGGCAAAGATCGCAATTTGGAGATGCCATGATCTTCATAGAATAACGCCTCCTAGGGGTGAGCTACATCCTGATAGTGTATTAATTGATGGTTGGAGTTTTTGGATGAACCACTGAGATTCTTCCTCACTGTCTCCCAGCAAATCTCTCTGTCATTTACCACATTTATATCTCTATTCCAGATACCCTCGACTGGTACGGGGTTCATGGGGTCCAGAAATGAACCTGTGAAGTTTAGAAACTATCACCCATGTTTGTCCTACTGGAAAAAGTAACTTGCGTAGTGGGTGTGAGGGGCGAGCTGCTCCCCACGCGACACCGTGCGCTCACATAGCTGATCTTAGTTGCATATAGAAGAAAAAGGATGAACCTGGAAGGTCAAACTCAGTTTGCAAATCATTAAAAGCTTGTAAACCATGGACACTATAAAGATGTTTTAGAACATTCACTTCCTTATTTTTCCAATGTGAAAATCAAAAGGAAATATTACCAATAAGAAGTGTAAAATTATTGAAAATTGGTGTGTGATCACACCACTTAGAATCTGTGCCAACAGGCTTCATTGCAACACCATTTTAATTATTGCTGTTCGGGCTAGAAGTGAATTTGGAAGATTTGACCAACACTCAGAATCCTTCTCTATTTGATTGTATATACCTTGGAAGTTTTTTTTTTTGACACTTTAATTTTTATTCAAGTTTTATAATACAAAACGAACAAGGCAACTAAAATAAATAAATAAATAAAAGGAAAGCAGTAAAACGGTGCCGGTTGCAAGTGTCCCATATATATAGGGTGTGCCAAAATACTACATCATACATTAAGGAAGTCCTCTGTCCATGTGCGTTTTCCAGGTCATTTCCATGGTGGCATATATGTTCCATTTCCTCCATTTGTCTTCAGAAACATCCTCTTGCAGCCTGAGAATATAAGTCATTTTTTTCCATATTGTATATTTATTTCTCCAGTGATGGTCAGCCACTGTCATAGCGGAGGGGTATCCATCTGGCAGCACTTGCTTGTTATAGCTTTTTTACAGGCAATCAATAATATCTTAGACAAGTACCTGTCATTAGTATGGACAGATTCCATCAAGTATCCAAGGTACATGGTTTTAATATCCCTTGGTATTTTATAACCCAGTATTTTTCCCATAACAGAATTCACATTATTCCAAAAACCTTCAAATTTTTGACATTCCCAAAATACATGGGTATGATGTGGATTCTCATTCCCACACATTCTCCAACATGGAAGATGGACCTGAGATTGTTTACTTTTAATTTTGGGGTGATAAAAACTCTAGTCAGGTTTTTCCACCCAAACTCTCTCCATAGTCTAGAATTTGTTGTTGTACACTGAGTTTCACATATATCCCTCCATTCATCCAATGTTATTTCAGTTTTTATCTCTTTCTCCCATTTAGATTTGATATAGATGGTTGATGTTGTGTTTTCTCTTAAGGTTTTATGCAGTGCTGAGATTTCCTTGAATTGTATCCCCTTGTATGTTTTAATCACCCAGTATAACAAGCCATACGATGACCGAGGACTTTGTATTTCCATCCATCCATTTATTCCGCTTTATCAGGAGTCAAGTCGGAAGAAATCATTTTTTCCTAGTTGGTAATGCTTTTTCAATTCCTGAAAACTGATTAGATTGCCATCCTTTATTATAGTACATATTGCAGTTATTCCCCTTTTTCCCCAGTTTTTAAATCCTTGATCATGTATACCCGGTGTAAATCCACTGTCATATGCAACCCAATTCAACAGCTTTACTTCCTTTTCCAATTTGTCCTGTTTAATTTTCTCAGACCAAATCTCCAAAGTATGGGACACTATAGGATCAAGTGAGTGCTGTAGCGTTTTTGTAAGTTTATTATTTCCAAGAAGCGTCTGAACTGGGAAATCTCCCACTTTTGTCTCAATATCTTTCCATTTAGCAGAATAATTTGGATCACACCACTTAATTACTACTCTGATCTGACCTGCATAGTAGTAGTCCCTCAGATTAGGGAGTGCCATTCCACCCTGTTCCTTACAATTGTAAGTAAGTCCCTTCGGCTGCTCCCTTGTTTGCACTTGGGGTCGCCACAGCAAATCCAAGGTGGATCTGCATGTTGAATTGGCACAGGTTTTACGCCGGATGCCCTTCCTGACACAGCTCCACATTACATGGAGACATGTGGCAGGGGTGGGATTTGAACCCAGAACCTTCTGCACTGAAACCAAGTGCGTTAACCACTTGGCCACCACCCCTGCTTTTCCTTAGACAATTGTAGTGTTGAATATTTGGTTCTTGGTTTTTTTTTTTACCATTCCAGACAAATTTAGAGATGATCTTATCCCAGTATTTGAACTGCTCTGGTGGAACGTTTACTGGTAACGACTGGAAAAGGTATAGTAGTCAGGGGCGCATGTTTATTTTTATAGTTGAAATTTTTGAATTGAGATCTAAGGTAAGAGTTGACCATCTATTTAAATCCTGCCTAATATGAAGATTGATTTGATCATAATTAATTTTATACAAGTTGTTAAGATTTCTAGTTAGAATTACACCAAGATATTTTATACATTTTAAATCCCATTTCAATGTAAACATAGTCTTAATTTCCTCAGATGGAGTATAGTTAAATGATAGTATCTGGGTTTTAGTCACATTAAATTTATACCCTGGATGTTTGGAAAAAGTATTAATTAAATTAATCATTGGGATGAGAGTTTGGTTTGGGTTCTCTAGATATAGTATTACATCATTTGCAAATAAACTTATGATATGTTGTCCTCCTTTTACTTGTATTCCTCTCACTTCCTCATCCTGTCGTACAGCCTGTGCCAAAGGTTCAATATAGAGTGCAAAGAGGAGAGGTGAGAGGCAGCAGCCTTGGCGTGCTCCCCTCTTAAGTGCTATTTGTTTTGATAGGCTACCGTTAATTTTTATCCGAGCTGTGGGGTTTTGATAAATAGACTTAATACATTTAATTGCTTCTTCATTAAAACCAAATCTTTCAAGTACTGCATATAAAAAACTCCAATTTACACTACCAAACACCTTTTCGGCATCCAAACTGAACATTTTTTATTGTTACATATAGAATGGATTATGTGTACGGTTCTTCTGATACTGTCTTGAGTTTTGCGCCCTGAGATGAAGCCAGTTTGATCCTCATCAATCAAGTGTACCATTATTTTTCATATCGTTTAGCCAATATAGATGTATAGATTTTGTAGTCGACATTAAGCACGGATATTGGTCTATAATTACTCCAATATTCTAGGTCTTTCTCCTCCTTTGGGGTCACAGAAATGATTGCCTCATTCCATGAAATTGGAATCTGACCCTCCTTAAGAGTAAAACTGAATGAGGACTCAAGTATGGGGACTAACTCCTCCTTAAAGCACTTATACCCCCCTGATGGAAACCCATCACTCCCTCGACACTTGTTAGTCTTGAGTCTTGATATAGCTTTTGATATCTCTTCTGGGGTTATAGGTGCTATAAGGTCACAATTTTGTTCGGTTCCAATTGTCTGTAGATTTAAAGAGTTAAGAAATGATGTTTTTTCAGCTTTGCTAGAGGAAGATGGTTGACTATACAGTTTTTTGTAGTATTGCCTGAATGTTTCCTCTATTGCATCATGGGTATATTGTACGTCATTTGTAGAATGATTCCTAATCTTATATATTGTATTTACAGTTTGTTGTTTTCTGAGCCACCTTGCTAATAATCTAGTTGCCTTTGGACCCTGTTCGTAATAGTTCTGTTTCAAGAACCTGAGTTTTTCTCCACCTCTCCATTCAAAACCTCTCCTGTTTCCTCTTTTATACACTTGATTTCTTCAAAGAATTGAGGGTAGTTTGATATCTTAATTCTACATTTTTTAAAATTTTCTACCAAATTTAAATTAGAGGCCCTTCTCATTTTATTTTGTTTTAAAGTTATAGCTATCAATTTACCTCTAAGTGCAGCTTTGAGAGCATCCCAGAAAATGACTGGGTTAATGTCTTCTGTGTCATTTTTCTCTACATATTACTTTATTTCTTTTTTAATTTGCTCTTTTATTTCTTTTTTTATTCAAAATACCCACATTTAATCTCCAGGTAGTGTTTTTCCGTCTATTATTTAGGTTTAAATTCAAATGAATGGCACAATGATCTGAAACGTCTACAACCCCAACTTTACACTGGGTTACTCTGTGGATGTCCAACTTATTGATTAACATATAGTCAATTCTTGAATGTGTATTATGTGTCATTGAATAATGTGTGCATTTTTTATCCAGAGGATTTAGTTCCCTCCACACATCCACCATTTCTTGATCCCTCATAAATCCATCCATCCATCTATCCATCCATTGTTCTCCTGGGAGATTTCAACGCCCACGTGGGCGGAGACAGTGAAACCTGGAGGGGGGTGATCGGGAAGCACGGCTTCCCCGATCTGAACCCGAGTGGTGTTCAGTTGTTGGACTTCTGTGCTGGTCACAGTTTGTCCATCACGAACACCATGTTCGAACACAAGGGTGTCCATAAGTGCAAGTGGCACTAGGACAACCTGAGCCGGAGGTCGATGATCGACTTTGTAGTCGTATCATTTGACCTTCGGCCACATGTCTCGGACACCCGAGTGAAGAGAGGGGCTGAGCTGTCGACCGATCACCACCTGGTGGTGAGTTGGATCCGCTGGAAGGGGAGGAAGCTGGTCAGACCTGGCAGGCCCAAACGTATCGTGAGGGTCCGCTGGGAATGACTGGTGGAACCCTCTGTCAGCGAGGTCTTCAACTCCCACCTCTGGGAGAGCTTCTCCCAGATCTCGGGGGAGGTTGGAGACATGGAGTCCGAGTGGACCATGTTCTCCACCTCCATTGTCGATGCGGCCGCTTGTAGCTGTGGTCACAAGGTCTCTGGTGCCTGTCGCGGCGGCAATCCCCGAACCTGGTGGTGGACGCCGGAAGAAAGGGATGCCGTCAAGCTGAAGAAGGAGTCCTACTTGTCTTTGTTGGTAGGTGGGACCCCGGAGGCAGCTGACAGGTACCGGCAGGCCAAGCATGCCGCAGCCCGTGCGGTCGCAGAGGCAAAAACTCGGGTCTGGGAGGAGTTCGGGGAGGCCATGGAGGACTATCGGTCGGCCTCGAAGAAATTCTGGCAAACCGTCCGACGCCTCAGGAGGCAGAAGCAGCTCTCCGCCAGCACTGTCTACTGTGCGGGTGAGAAGCTGTTGACCCTGACTGGGGATGTTGTCGGACGATGGAAGGAATACTTCGAGGATCTCCTCAATCCCATCATCACCTCTTCCGAAGAGGAAGCAGAGACTGGAGACTCAGAGGCAGGCTCATCCATTACCCAGGCCGAAGTCACCGAGGTGGTTAGAAGGGTCCTCGGTGGCAAGGCTCCTGGGGTGGATGAAATCCGTCCTGAGTACCTTAAGTCTCTGGATGTTGTGGGACTCTCTTGGCTGACACACCTCCGCAACATCGCGTGGCGGTCGGGGACAGTGCCTCTGGATTGGCAGACTGGGGTGGCGGTCCCTCTGTTGAAGAAGGGGGACCGGAGGGTGTGTTCCAACTACAGGGGGATCACACTCCTCAGCCTCCCCGGTAAGGTCTATTCCAGAGTACTGGAGAGGTGAATTCAACCAATAGTCAAACCTCAGATTCAGGAGGAGCTGTGTGGTTTTCGTCCTGGTCGCGGCACACTGGACCAGCACTACACCCTCCATCGGGTGCTCGAGGGTTCATGGGAGTTCGCCAAACTGGTCCACATGTGCTTTGTGGATCTGGAGAAAGCGTTCGACCGTGTCCCTCGGGGCACCCTGTGTGGGGTGCTCCGGGAGTACGGGGTCCTCCGGGAGTACGGGGTCCGGGGTCCTTTGCTAAGGGCTATCCGGTCTCTGTATGACCGCAGCAGGAGCTTGGTTTGCATTGCCAGTAGTAAGTCAAACCTGTTTCCAGTGCATGTTGCTCTCCGCCAGGGCTGCCCTTTGTCACCGGTTCTGTTCATTATTTTTATGGACAGAATTTCTAGGTGCAGCCAGGGTGTAGAGGGGGTCTGGTTTGGGAACCACAGAATCTCGTCTCTGCTGTTTGCGGACGATGTGGTTCTGTTGGCTTCGTCAAATCATGACCTTCAGCGTGCACTGGGGCAGTTTGCAGCCGAGTGTGAAGCATCCGGGATGAAAATCAGCACCTCCAAATCCGAGGCCATGGTTCTCGACCGGAAAAAGGTGCCTTGCCCTCTTCAGGTCGGTGGAGTGTCCTTGCCTCAATTGGAGGAGTTTAAGTATCTCGGGGTCTTGTTCACGAGTGAAGGACGGATGGAGCGTGAGATCGATAGATGGATCGGTGCAGCATCTGCAGTGATGCGGTCGCTGTATCGGACCATTGTGGTGAAGAGAGAGCAGAGTAGGGGGCAAAGCTCTCGACTTACCGATCGATCTACATTCCGATCCTCACCTATGGTCATGAGATTTGGCTCATGACCGAAAGAACGAGATTGCTAGTACAAGCGGCCAGAGTCGAGCCGCTGCTCCTCCACGTCGAAAGGAGCCAGTTGATGTGGCTCGGGCATCTTTTCCAGATGCCCCCGGATGCCTCACTTGAGAGGTGTTCCGGGCATGTCCCATCGGGAGGAAACCCTGGGGAAGACCCAGGACACGCTGGAGGGACTACGTCTCTCAGCTGGCTTGGGAACGCCTTGGGGTTCCCCTGGAGGAGCTGGGGGGAGGTGTGTGTAGATCGGGAGGTCTGGGCGGCTTTGCTTGAGCTGCTGCCCCCGCGACTCGACTCCGGATAAAGCGGAAGAAAATGGATGGATGGGTGGCATTCAGAGTTAACGGAATTATTCATAAGTATAGCTGCTCTCTCTTTTTTTGCATGTACTGTACTATATCTTTCTAAAGCCAGATTTCTACCATTTTTTGTGTTCCTCCTGAGAGAGATGTGTTTCCTGTAAAAATATAAACGCAACACTTTTGGTTTTGCTCCCATTTTGTATGAGATTAACTCAACGATCTAAAACTTTTTCCACATACACAATATCACCATTTCCCTCAAATACTGTGCACAAACCAGTCTAAATCTGTGATATTGAGCACTTCTCCTTTGCTGAGATAATCCATCCCACCTCACAGGTGTGCCATATCAAGATGCTGATTAGACACCATGATTAGTGCACAGGTGTGCCTTAGACTGCCCACAATAAAAGGCCACTCTGAAAGGTGCAGTTTTGTTTTATTGGGGGGGATACCAGTCAGTATCTGGTGTGATCACCATTTGCCTCATGCAGTGCAACACATCTTTTTCGCATCATCCGTGAAGAGAACACCTCTCCAACGTGCCAAACGGCAGCAAATGTGAGCATTTGCCCACTCAAATCGGTTACAACGACGAACTGGAGTCGGGTCGAGACCCCGATGAGGACGACGAGCATGCAGATGAGCTTCCCTGAGACAGTTTCTGACAGTTTGTGCAGAAATTCTTTGGTTATGCAAACCGATTGTTCCAGTAGCTGTCCGAGTGGATGGTCTCAGATGATCTTGGAGGTGAACATGCTGGATGTGGAGGTCCTGGGCTGGTGTGGTTACACGTGGTCTGCGGTTGTGAGGCTGGTTGGATGTACTGCCAAATTCTCTGAAACACCTTTGAAGATGGTTTATGGTAGAGAAATGAACATTCAATACACGAGCAACAGCTCTGGTTGACATTCCTGCTGTCAGCATGCCAATTGCACGCTCCCTCAAATCTTGCGACATCTGTGGCATTGTGCTGTGTGATAAAACTGCACCTTTCAGAGTGGCCTTTTATTGTGGGCAGTCTAAGGCACACCTGTGCACTAATCATGGTGTCTAATCAGCATCTTGATATGGCACACCTGTGAGGTGGGATGGATTATCTCAGCAAAGGAGAAGTGCTCACTATCACAGATTCAGACTGGTTTGTGAACAATATTTGAGAGAAATGGTAATATTGTATATGTGGAAAAAGTTTTAGATCTTTGAGTTCATCTCATACAAAATGGGAGCAAAACCAAAAGTGTTGCGTTTATATTTTTGTTGAGTGTATGATACTGGCATTCAGTTTCCTCATCTTTAGTATGACTTTGCCTCTCTTAATCGGATTATTCATCCTGTTGACATTCATTGAGACCAAGGTTAGATTATTCATTATTCATCAAGATTTTGCACTCAGTTTGACATCTCGCAACCATAGCAACCAACATAAACTCTGAGAACATATAATTATAACAAGGGGACCCCGTGAGGTCCACTTGGGCTTCTAACAGACCACTCACTCACTGAGCAACACAAACGTGCCCAACGATCAAACCTGACATTGAAGACAGCCAAAAATAGAAACTCTATTTTCTCCTCATCCTCTCATCTGTTGTATCCAGTGTAATTCAGTTCGACTCCCTCTGTTCCGCTCTCAATGTTATATACTCTGCCATGTTGATGCTGCCCGCAGCCTCTCCTCCAGCTCCGCTGGGTCTCCGGTCCTCTACCTCACATCCCCCTCCTCTTCAGCTCCTCCGCCGCCGCCTGTGCGCTCTCGTACGTCGTAACGTCGTTGTCCCAGTGAATTCTGATTTTGGTCAGGGGACTCTGGAAACAAATCCCTCTCCGTTTCAAAGCCTTTTTCACGCTGATGTATTCCTTCTGCCTCTTAAGCACCTCCGCAGCATAATCGTGGTCAAAGAACAGCTGTTTATCCTGATATAGGACTTTTCTCTCCCATGCTGCCTTTAATACCTTCTCTTTGGTCGTGTCTTGGAAGAAGTTGACCACCAGTGAGGGCGGGGGTTTGTCAGCTTCAGGCCTGGGCAGGAGTGCTCTGTGTGCTTGCCGGATATTCAGAGCCAAGTCCAACGGGAGCGAGAGCTCTCTCTTCAGCAGATCTCCGATAAACTGAAGTACAGAGTTTCCGTCTGCACCATTTTTTAGACCGAAAATATGAATATAATTCCGACGACTTCTAAGTCGGTCAGTTTTCCCTGTAGGATCCGCTGCTGTTGCAGTGACTGTATTAATGCATCTTTTGCAGCTGTGTTCCAGCTCTCCATCTTCACAATTCTCTGTTCGGCCTCCTTGAGTCTCTTTGTATGTTTTGCTACCTTATTTGTTGTTTCAGCAAGTTTTACAATGTCTCTTTTGGATTTTTTGAGTTCTTCTTTTAATTCTCTCAATGTTTTCATTAAATGCAGCAATATCAGCTTTAAATTCCATCCTGCTGTGAGCCTGCGCTGCCATCTTTTTAGCATCCCCCTAGTGGCCTCCTACCTTGGAAGTTTTTAATTGCAGTTGATGACGTAGAGAGGAAAAATTTCAACTCCAAGATATTTAAAACTTTTCACTACTGGTATATGAGAGGGCAAGGGAACTTGAAGTGCATCTTAATTTAAATACATTAGCGCTGACTTTTTCCAATTCATTTTGTATCTAGAGAGAGAGCTGAATATATCAAAAGAGGAAAAGAGATGTGGTTTTAAGGAACCAGCACTGCCTACATAAAGAAGGATATCATCAGCTCACTCACTCATCTTTAACCACTTTTCTGGGTTCAGGTCACAGGGGGCAACAGCTCCAGCAGGGGACCCCAGACTTCCCTTTCCCGGAACACATTAATCACCTCTGACTTGGGGATCCCGAGGCGTTCCCAGCTCAGTGTGGAGATATAATCTCTCCACCTAGTCCTGGGTCTCCTCCCAGATGGACGTGCCTGGAACACCTCCCTAGGGAGGCACCCAGATGCCCGACCCACCTCAGCTGACTCCTTTCAACGTGAAGGAGCAGCGGCTCTACTCCAAGCTCCCCACGGATGACCGAACTTCTCACCCTATCTCTAAGGGAGACACCAGCCACCCTCCTAAGGAAGCCCATTTCAACTGCTTGTACCAGCGCTCTAGTTCTTTCGGTCATGACCCAACCCTCATGACCATAGGTCAGAGTAGGAAGGAAGATTGACCAGTAGATTGAGAGCTTGGCCTTTTGGCTCAGTTCCTTTTTCATCACAACAGTACAGTAGAGTGAATGCAACACCGCCCCTGCTGCACCGATTCTCCAGCCAATCTCACACTACATTGTCCCCTCACTCATGAACAAGACCCCGAGGTACTTGAACTCCTTCACTTGGGGCAAGACCATATTCCCTACCCGGAGTAGGCAGTCCATCGGTTTCCTGCTGACAGCCATGGCCTCAAATTTAGAGGTGCTGGATAAAAGGACAAACTATTCAAAACATCTCTGGCTGAAATATGTTAAAATACTAAGGGCGACACAGAGAAATGTGTCAGCTGCCCATGAAAAACCCTGATAATACATTATCCCACTATTGTGATCGACCATAAAAAACACCTTTTCAGATGCTTTTCCATGAACATTTAAAAAAATAACAATTGATCATTTCAAAGGGGTACTAATGGCACATAATTTACATATTTTCATGTCTGGGAAAAATGTGGGATTAAATGGGTTAATAATGTGAAGTAATAAGGAGGTGACTGGTAGTAAGATACACTGGGTCACCAGAAACTTTTTCAAGGCATCATTCAGGAAGAAACCAACAGTCTATAAGGGAAATAAGGCCTGAAGATGTATAATGGAACCAGTTTGTAACAGTTTATTACTAGATTGTAGAATTCTAATATCAAAAAGAAATAAAGAAAAACAGATGCTTGCATTTATGTGTTGACATGAAATGTGATAACTGCAATGTAGAAATGACTGTTTCTACTGTTTATCTGTTTATACTGATAAACCTTTATCTTATTTAATCTGGGATCATGCACATATTCAAATTAAGGTATGGTGGGCAGCCATTGATAAAATATTCACCTGCGATATCCAAGTACAGCCTTCAAGTTATTTTACAGATATATTTACCCGCTTAGCTTAAAACATTTCTCTCTGCTCAGCTGTCAGTCAGTCAGTCAGTCTCCTGCTCGAGCATCAGATAACATTCCAAAACAGACTTCTGCTGCTCAAATTTGCGCCCTGGCAGGTACCTCTTCATATTGGAAACTGGGCAGAGCAGATGTGGCCTGTGCAGACCATTGCTGAGGGATTTGTGTATAAAACCTTAATCATGTTAATAAATTGCATACCTAGCCCAGATTTGTCCAACGTGGTACAAAGATATTCCCATTCCAACCAGTCAAATGCTTTTTCAGTATCCTGTGACAAAACGGCATGAATAATGTGTAACAGGCGACGCACATTATCAGATGCTAGGCGAGTTCTAATAAAACCAGTTTGGGGCTTCTGGTTCTGAGTTAAACATGGAGACATTGTAGGAAAGGAAAGCAGTTCCTCAATAAACGTTGAGAAATTGCCCCATATGCCCAAAACCTGAGATAAATGCAGAGGCAGAGGACTTGAAGATAATATATCAGGGGCTTATAATATGCCAAGAAGCAAATCGAAATCGAGGAAGGCTGGGAACACCAAAGTTCACGGAAATGAAGACCACGAGCAAGTTAAGCTAACATCGGAGCTAGCGGAGGAGCTACCGCCTGAAATAGAGCAAGTACCGGAGAAAATGTCAGATTTGGATGCGGTTCTGCGAGAGATAGAGTTCAGACGTGAGACAACAGAGGGTCTCAACAGCATCAGGGAAAACCTTAGACTGAAGAATGCAGGATTGATGAAGCATTAAGAAGAATTGGGGACACAGAGGAGCATGTATTAAGCAACGAGGAAGTAACACAAGCTTATCAAACTTCACAGAAAGCTGGAGGAGAGACAGATCGATCAAGAAGGAGGGGCCAAAGGGAAAATGTGCTCTTGCATGGAGCTAAAGAAGGGGCTGAAATTGGAGCAGAATCAATGAGTGCTTTTGTGGCGCAAAAGAAAGTAAAGCTTAATCTGCCACTCACATATCAGCTCAGCGTGGAGAGAGCCCACAGATCGCTGGGACCCCGCCCACCCAACGACATACCACCAAGATTGATAGTAGTGAAATTATGAAGCTACAAATACAAAGAGGACATAATCAAGAAGGCTTGGGAGAAAAAGGCTTTCTCTTAGAAGGACAAAGAGTGTATATTGATCATGATTACGCACCTGAAGTGATGAAGAAAAGAGAGGAATACACAGAGGCAAAGAGTTTTAAGAGAGAATAAAATCAGGTTCCAGATGTCCTTTCCGGCAACGTTTCGTGTTTTCTACAAGGGAGAAACCCGTCTATACAACTCTACAGCAGAGGCGACCAAAGACATGGTGGATAGAGGTTTTCGGGTGTCAAACCAGCAGAAGACCCAATGGAGAAGATGCAGCGACGAATGTGGCACTCGGTTCAGAGATCAGGCAGCTAGGACCAGAGTCAGTCCTCCGGACGGGGATACAAGGAGAAGCTACAGGCTTTTAGAAGAACCACAGAGGTACTCCAAGAATAAGCCTAAACTACCTCAGGTAACTAGCAGAAGATGAGTGAAGACAATGTCAAACTTTTACTTCTTTGAGACTACTCATGGATTTGATTGCTTTAATATTTAACTGGAAGACAGGGCCGAAAAAGGTCACTAGGGCCCCCTACTAGCCAGGGGCTATCCCTCAGAGCTGGACTTTAGATCGGAAAGGGTTCAAGACTTTATGACCTCAGGTTTGGAAGTCATCTGTGCTCTTTCTGATTTTGGTTCTAATTATGGTTCACAAACTTTGTTTGTTTTAGGATATGGTGTGGAAACACGGATAATAATACACAATATTCTAAAGTAAATGACATCACAAAGTAGTCTGTTGAAAGTAGCCTCTTGTAAGAGAAGAATGGTAGAGAAGAATGACTCTTTACAAGAGTCAAGACAGAAGTCAGACCACCAGAGCAAACATTTTAGCTGAGGAAGCTTCTGCGATTTGAAGCGAAAGGTCGTCACGTCAGGCAACACAGTCCAGTCAAAGATTCAAGCTTCTCTACTATACGGTAGTGTTCAGAATAATAGTAGTGCTATGTGACTGAACACTTGTTTTCTTTTCTACTTTTTTTTTTTACTAATAACCCAATTTCATAGCCTTAAGAGTGTGCATATCATGAATGCTTGGTCTTGTTGGATTTGTGAGAATCAATCAATCAATTTTATTTATATAGCGCCAAATCACAACAAACAGTTGCCCCAAGGCGCTTTATATTGTAAGGCAAGGCCATACAATAATTATGTAAAACCCCAACGGTCAAAACGACCCCCTGTGAGCAAGCACTTGGCGACAGTGGGAAGGAAAAACTCCCTTTTAACAGGAAGAAACCTGTGTCCTCTACAGCCTGTATGGGATTGTTGAACACAGTGGCTCGATGAGGGGGGGCCACTACGCTGCATACGTTAAAGTCCACGCTCCGCAGAGGAGAACGGATCAGCGCCAGAGAAACATGTCAGGTCAGACCCAGAGCTGCTTTTGTTGTTTTTTTTTTTGTTTTTTTTAAAGTCATTTTATATTGTTCTTGTTGCTTTGTGTTTTTCTGGAGTTCATGAAGATAATTTCTGCAGTGAATGTGTAACCTGCAGTGTAATACTCTTCAGCTGTGAATAAGTTGTGCAGTCAAGACTTTATATGCAGTAAAACCCGCATATAATGGATTCAGGTGGACCAGTGAATTTTGTCTGTTATTGAAATCCATTAGATTCAATTCAATTCAATTTTATTTATATAGCGCCAAATCACAACAAACAGTCGCCCCAAGGCGCTTTATATTGTAAGGCAAAGCCATACAATAATTACAGAAAAACCCCAACGGTCAAAACGACCCCCTGTGAGCAAGCACTTCACAGCATGTCCTGGGTCTTCCCCAGGGCATCCGGAAAAGATGCCCGAGTCACCTCAGCTGGCTCCTTTTCACGTGGAGGAGCAGCGGCTCAATGCTGAGCTCCTCCCGAGTGACGGAGCTCCTCACCCTATCTCTAAGGGAGCGCCAGCCACCCTGTGGAGGAAACTCATCTCGGCTGCTTGTACTCACGATCTCGTTCTTTCAGTCAATCAATCAATCAATCAACTTTTTTTTTATATAGCGCCAAATCACAACAAACAGTTGCCCCAAGGCGCTTTATATTGTAAGGCAAGGCCATACAACAATCATGAAAAACCCCAACGGTCAAAACGACCCCCTGTGAGCAAGCACTTGGCAACAGTGGGAAGGAAAAACTCCCTCTTAACAGGAAGAAACCTCCAGCAGAACCAGGCTCAGGGAGGGGCAGTCTTCTGCTGAGACTGGTTGGGGCTGAGGGAAAGAACCAGGAAAAAGACATGCTGTGGAGGGGAGCAGAGATCGATCACTAATGATTAAATGCGGAGTGATGCATACAGAGCAAAAAGAGAAAGAAACAGTGCATCATGGGAACCCCCCCACAGTCTACGTCTAAAGCAGCATAACAAAGGGATAGTCCAGGGTCACCCGATCCAGCCCTAACTATAAGCCTTAGCGAAAAGGAAAGTTTTAAGCCTAATCTTAAAAGTAGAGAGGGTATCTGTCTCCCTGATCTGAATTGGGAGCTGGTTCCACAGGAGAGGAGCCTGAAAGCTGAAGGCTCTGCCTCCCATTCTACTCTTACAAACCCTAGGAACTACACGTAAGCCTGCAGTCTGAGAGCGAAGCGCTCTATTAGGGTGATATGGTACTACGAGGTCCCTGAGATAAGATGGGACCTGATTATTCAAAACCTTATAAGTAAGAAGAAGAATTTTAAATTCTATTCTAGAATTAACAGGAAGCCATGAAGAGAGGCCAACACGGGTGAGATATGCTCTCTCCTGCTAGTCCCCGTCAGTACTCTAGCTGCAGCATTTTGAATTAACTGAAGGCTTTTTAGGGAACTTTTAGGACAACCTGATAATAAAGAATTACAATAGTCCAGCCTAGAGGAAATAAATGCATGAATTAGTTTTTCAGCATCACTCTGAGACAAGACCTTTCTGATTTTAGAGATATTGCGTAAATGCAAAAAAGCAGTCCTACATATTTGTTTAATATGCGCTTTGAATGACATATCCTGATCAAAAATGACTCCAAGATTTCTCACAGTATTACTAGAGGTCAGGGAAATGCCATCCAGAGTAAAGATCTGGTTAGACACCATGCTTCTAAGATTTGTGGGGCCAAGTACAATAACTTCAGTTTTATCTGAGTTTAAAAGCAGGAAATTAGAGGTCATCCATGTCTTTATGTCTGTAAGACAATCCTGCAGTTTAGCTAATTGGTGTGTGTCCTCTGGCTTCATGGATAGATAAAGCTGGGTATCATCTGCGTAACAATGAAAATTTAAGCAATACCGTCTAATAATACTGCCTAAGGGAAGCATGTATAAAGTGAATAAAATTGGTCCTAGCACAGAACCTTGTGGAACTCCATAATTAACTTTAGTCTGTGAAGAAGATTCCCCATTTACATGAACAAACTGTAATCTATTAGACAAATATGATTCAAACCACCGCAGCGCAGTGCCTTTAATACCTATGACATGCTCTAATCTCTGTAATAAAATTTTATGGTCAACAGTATCAAAAGCAGCACTGAGGTCCAACAGAACAAGCACAGAGATAAGTCCACTGTCCGAAGCCATAAGAAGATCATTTGTAACCTTCACTAATGCTGTTTCTGTACTATGATGAATTCTAAAACCTGACTGAACCTCTTCAAATAGACCATTCCTCTGCAGGTGATCAGTTAGCTGTTTTACAACTACCCTCTCAAGAATCTTTGAGAGAAAAGGAAGGTTGGAGATTGGCCTATAATTAGCTAAGATAGCTGGGTCAAGTGATGGCTTTTTAAGTAATGGTTTAATTACTGCCACCTTAAAGGCCTGTGGTACATAGCCAACTAACAAAGATAAGTTGATCATATTTAAGATTGACGCATTAAATAATGGTAGGACTTCCTTGAGCAGCCTGGCAGGAATGGGGTCCAATAAACATGCCGATGGTTTGGACGAAGCAACCAATGAAAATAACTCAGACAGAAGAACCGGAGAGAAAGAGTCTAACCAAATACCGGCATCACTGAAAGCAGCCAAGGATAACGATACATCTTTGGGATGGTTATGAGTAATTTTTTCTCTAATAGTCAAAATTTTGTTAGCAAAGAAAGTCATGAAGTCATTACTAGTTAAAGTTAATGGAATACTCAGCTCAATAGAGCTCTGACTCTTTGTCAGCTTAGCTACAGTGCTGAAAAGAAACCTGAGGTTATTCTTATATATTTTCTTCAATTAGTGATGAGTAGAAAGATGTCCTAGCTTTACGGAGGGCTTTTTTATAGAGCAACAAACTCTTTTTCCAGGCTAAGTGAAGATCTTCTAAATTAGTGAGACGCCATTTCCTCTCCAACTTACGGGTTATCTGCTTTAAGCTACGAGTTTGTGAGTTATACCACGGAGTCAGACACTTCTGATTTAAAGCTCTCTTTTTCAGAGGAGCTACAGCATCCAAAGTTGTCTTCAAAGAGGATGTAAAACTATTGACGAGATACTCTAACTCCCTTACAGAGTTTAGGTAGCTACTCTGCTCTGTGTTGGTATATGACATTAGAGAACATAACGAAGGAATCATATCCTTAAACCTAGTTACAGCGCTTTCTGAAAGACTTCTAGTGTAATGAAACTTATTCCCCACTGCAGGGTAGTCCATCAGGGTAAATGTAAATGTTATTAAAAAATGATCAGACAGAAGGGAGTTTTCAGGGAATACTGTTAAGTCTTCTATTTCCATACCATAAGTCAGAACAAGATCTAAGATATGATTAAAGTGGTGGGTGGACTCATTTACTTTTTGAGCAAAGCCGATAGAGTCTAATAATAGATTAAATGCAGTGTTGAGGCTGTCATTCTCAGCATCTGTGTGGATATTAAAATCGCCCACTATAATTATCTTATCTGAGCTAAGCACTAAGTCAGACAAAAGGTCTGAAAATTCACAGAGAAACTCACAGTAACGACCAGGTGGACGATAGATAATAACAAATAAAACTGGTTTTTGGGACTTCCAATTTGGATGGACAAGACTAAGAGACAAGCTTTCAAATGAATTAAAGCTCTGTCTGGGTTTTTTAATTAATAAGCTGGAATATACGGCCCGTGCTACGAGCATTCTGACAGTTAGTGTGACTCGGGGGTGTTGACTCATTTAAACTAACATATTCATCCTGCTGTAACCAGGTTTCTGTTAGGCAGAATAAATCAATACGTTGATCAATTATTATATCATTTACCAACAGGGACTTAGAAGAGAGAGACCTAATGTTTAATAGACCACATTTAACTGTTTTAGTCTGTGGTGCAATTGAAGGTGCTATATTATTTTTTCTTTTTGAATTTTTATGCTTAAATAGATTTTTGCTGGTTATTGGTGGTCTGGGAGCAGGCACCGTCTCTACGGGGATGGGGTAACGAGGGGATGGCAGGGGGAGAGAAGCTGCAGAGAGGTGTATAAGACCACAGCTCTGCCTCCTGGTCCCAACGCTGGACAGTCACAGTTTGGAGGATCCAAGAAAATTGGCCAGATTTCTAGAAATGAGAACTGCTCCATCTAAAGTGGGATGGATGCCGTCTCTCCTAACAAGACCAGGTTTTCCCCAGAAGCTTTGCCAATTATCAATGAAGCCCACCTCATTTTTTGGACACCACTCAGACAGCCAGCAATTCAAGGAGAACATGCGGCTAAACGTCACTCCCGGTCCGATTGGGGAGGGGCCCAGAGAAAACAACAGAGTCCGACATTGTTTTTGCAAAGTTACACACCGATTTAATGTTAATTTTAGTGACCTCCGATTGGCGTAACCGAGTGTCATTACTGCTGACGTGAATTACAATCTTACCAAATTTACGCTTAGCCTTAGCCAGCAATTTCAAATGTCCTTCGATGTTGCCTGCTCTGGCCCCCGGAAGACAATTGACAATGGTTGCTGGTGTCGCTAACTTCACATTTCTCAAAACAGAGTCGCCAATAACCAGAGTTTGATCCTCGGCGAGTGTATCGTCGAGTGGGGAAAAACGGTTAGAGATGTGAACGGGTTGACGGTGTACACGGGGCTTCTGTTTAGGGCTACGCTTCCTCCTCACAGTCACCCAGTCAGCCTGCTTTCCCGACTGCCCGGGATCTGCCAGGGGGGAACTAGCGGCGGCTAAGCTACCTTGGTCCGCACCGACTACAGGGGCCTGGCTAGCTGTAGAATTTTCCACGGTGCGAAGCCGAGTCTCCAATTCGCCCAGCCTGGCCTCCAAAGCTACGAATAAGCTGCACTTATTACAAGTACCGTTACTGCTAAAGGAGGCCGAGGAATAACTAAACATTTCACACCCAGAGCAGAAAAGTGCGGGTGAGACAGGAGAAGCCGCCATGCTAAATCGGCTAAGAGCTAGTAGCTACTCAACCTAGCGGATTCCTAAAAACACACGAAGTGAATAATGTGTAAATAATTTAAAGGTGATTCAGCAGAAGGAGTGCCCCAATCAAGGCACCAAACAGGCCATGAAGCAGCACAGGCAATGCACGACAACAGCGAACGCACGACAACGGTGCTAAAATAAAATAAAAATCAATTAAACACGCTGTGGAGCAGCACAGATAACGCACGACAACAGTGCTAAAAGAGAAAAAAATAAAATAAAATAAAATAAAAAAAATAAAAACGAAAGCGTTAGCAAGCTAGTTAGCTTGTCAACGCTGATGAAAGTTAGCTGATAAAAGTGCTACGTCGCGATGTTTCGACCGTTAGAGGTCTTCCTTAGGCGTTGGAGCACAGTAAAAAAGTAAAAAAAAAGTAAAAAAGTCTTGAAAAAGAGTGTTAATTCAAGTCCAAAGCAGCAGGTAGCAGTCTCTGTGTAAACAGTCCCAACAGAGAGCCAAAATTCTGATGCCAACACGTCAAGCACAGGATGCTTCTACTACATATGCCTCTGCTTTTGTAAAATATGCCATTTTGTTATTTGTAAAAAACACGGATGTCTTCACGGACATCTTCAACATGTCGCTGAGAGAAGCTGTTTTCCCGAGGTGCCTCAAAGCCACCACCATCATCCCGGTCCCAACGACGTCGTCTCCCTCTTGCTACAATGACTACCGCCCGGTTGCACTCACTCCCATCATTATGAAGTGCTTCGAGCGGCAAGTCATGGACCACATCAGATCTGCCCTCCCCCCACACTGGATCACTACCAGTTTGCATATCGGTCCAGCCACTCGACAACGATGCCATCTCCACTGCCCTTCACTCAGTCCTCACTCACCTGGAGACCAAGGACTCACACATCACAATGCTGTTCATCGACTTCAGCTCAGCATTCAATACAATCATCCCCCAGCAGCATCCACAAACTAGTCCAGCTGGGACTCAACACCTCCCTGTGCAACTGGCTGCTGGACTTTCTGACGGGGAGACCACAGGCAGTTCGGGTCGGCAGTGGCACCTCCAGCACCATCACGCTGAAGACAGGTGCCCCCAAGGATGTGTGCTGAGTCCCCTCCTCTTCACTCTGCTGACCCACGACTACAAACCTACATCCAGCTCCAGCCTCTTCATCAAGTTCGCAGACGACACGACTGTGGTGGGTCTCATCAACAACAATGATGAGACAAGCTACAGGAGTGAGGTGAGCCACCTGGTGAACGGACAACAACCTCCACCTGAATGTGGAGAAGACGAAGGAGATTGTCATGGACTTCAGGAGAGAGCCCGCTCAGCATGCTCCACTAATCATCAGTGGTGCTGAAGTGGAGCGGGTGAGCAGCACAAAGTCCCTGGGTGTACACATCTCCCAAGACCTGTCCTGGAACATCAACACCACATATCTGGCCAAAAAAGCCCAACAGCGACTCTACTTTCTGCGGAAACTGAGGAAAGCAAGAGCCCCGACCCCCATCGTGTACTCCTTCTACAGGGGTACCATCGAGAGCATCCTGACCAGCAGCATCACTGTGTGGTACGGTGCCTGCACCATATCCTGCTGCAAGACCCTGCAGCGCACTGTGAAAGCAGCTGGGAAGATCATCGGTGTTCCTCTCCCCTCTTTGCTGGACATCTACCACATCCGCCTCACCTGCAAAGCCACCAGGATCTCAGGTGACCCCACCCACCCAACTCACAGTCCTTTCAGCCTGCTGCTGTCGGGGAGGAGACTGCAGAGTCTCTGGGCCAAAACCAGCAGGGTCAGAGACAGTTTCTTCCACCAGGCAGTCTGGATGCTCAACCCCCCCCCCCCCCCCCCCCCCCCCCGTGACCCCACCACTGACTCTGCCAGCCCATGTACTCACCAACCTCAGGACTGCACACCTCACTTTATCCTCCCCCATTGCACTGTTGCGTCCACATCAGGACTACCTGTACTGATACTGGTACATTAGTATATGGCCATTGCACTATTGTATTTAATGTTATAGTGTTTACATCAGCATACCGCCACATGCACCACTATATTATACTGTTATACTGGCTACATTAGCATACTGTCATTGCACTATTGTATTTAATGTTGTACTGTTTACATTAGTACACTCACATTTGCACTACAGCATCATACTGTTATACTTACACTGCTTACACTGTTTATACTATTTTATATTATTTTTATTTTGTAAATCAGTAGTTTTTTTTACTTAGCTTAGTAGTAGTTTTTATTCTATACTTTGCACCGTGGATCTGAGAAGACTGAAATTTCATCTGTGCTGTATATCGAGCATGTATAGCATATTTGACAATAAAGTTGACTTTGACTTTGACTTTGAAAAGGCTGTTTGCAAAAAGCCAAAAAGCCAAGTTGTGATTTGAAACCGTCTGATATAACTGGGGTCAAAATAAATAGAATACTGCCATCTACTGGCGTCCAGACGCTCATACTGCCATGAACACTACTAGCCAGTAGATGGCAGTAGAGACCATGAAAACCTGCCAAAACAAAATTCCAGATAATCCGTGTCTGCTACATTTAAGATGCATAGAATTTAATAAACGTAAACTGAATTTCAGACATCTTATATATATTACTCTGGAACAAAGAGGACAGACAGTGTTTGACATAAGCAGGACTCTAAAGAGCAAACAAGAATCGATTGCAATGATTCCAACTGAAAATAATGGAGAAGCAACCTGGGCTTCTTCTGGCATTTTTACATAAAACACAATAACAACATCAATAAACCCAGAGAATATATTCACGAGAGTTTTAGGCACAATATACAAAGGGTTTAATGCTGTTGTCCGTGTGGAGCCTGATCAGAGTGTCTCAAATGCATTTCTTCTGTCGTGAATGTACTGAGATTACCCATAATGCACCTTTGACACAGGATGTCCACACTAAAACCTTCAAAATTAGTGCATTACTTTAAAACTAAAACATATATCTGATATTTTCACTTCATAAAACTTCAGACGTGACATTAATTTAAATAAAGTCTCCAAAATTAGTTTGGTTAAAATTTTAACCATAAGTTAAAACTGTATGCGTCTGGATGACTTGGATGATATTGCCAGCTTATCAGTATGGGGTCAAAAGAAATGAGCTTTTTTCTCTTCTGTGACCAGCTCTCCTTTGCCTGCAGAGGATAGAGTGGTTTCTTCAGGAACCAGCTCTCCTCTGTTTGTAGAGAATACGAGGTCTGTCCATAAAGTATCGTACCTTTTAATTTTTTTTTTTAAACTATATGGATTTGATTCATATGTTTTCATGTCAGACAAGCTTGAATCCTTGTGCGCATGCGTGAGTTTTTCCACGCCTGTCGGTGACGTCATTTGCCTGTGAGCATGCCTTGTGGAAGGAGTGGTCCCGCACCGTCGTCAGATTTTCATTGTCTGCAAATGGCGGAATGATTTGGGGTTTTTTCCCATCAGAATTTTTTCAGAAGCTGTTAGAGACTGGCACCTGGAAACTATTCGAAAAATTTATCTGGCTTTCGATGAAAATTTTACGGGCTTCACAGAGAATAAGGTCTGGTAGTACAGCTTTAAGGACCCCTTTAAGGATGCTCAGCGTGCCGCGCTCCGAGCTACGATGTCGCGGCACAAACCACGGGATCATTTCTAAGCTGATCGCTCTGTGGATACGAGACCGTCATGTGCTCTTTCTCTGGTTATCACAAGAGCTGGACATCAGCCATTTCCCGGCAGATTTCACTTTTAACAAGAGATTTTGTCATGGAAAGCCGCGCGGAGGCTTCGCGCGTCACGACCGATTCGCTTTGGAAGCGAGACAAAGGAACACCTCCGTTTCGGCGTGTCAGAGGACAAGTTTGGACATGTCTATCTCGGCTTTCAATGCTTACCAGTCCAGTAAGTATCAGTGAAATTGTGGAGAGCTGGACCATTTTCACAGAAAGCCAGATAAATTTTTCGAATAGTTTCCAGGTGCCAGTCTCTAACAGCTTCTGAAAAAATTCTGATGGAAAAAACCCCCAAATCATTCCGCCATTTCCAGACAATGAAAATCCGACGACGGGGCGGGACCACTCCTTCCACAAGGCGTGCTCACAGGCAAATGACGTCACCGACAGGCGTGGAAAAACTCACGCATGTGCACAAGGGTTCAAGCTTGTCTGACGTGAAAACATATGAATCAAATCCACATAGTTTAAAAAAAAATAAAAAGGTACGATACTTTATGAACAGACCTCGTAGAACTGCACATCTACTATAAAACATTTAACAGGTAGGTATTCAACTGATTTTAGACTTCATAAATGTTTGTAACTGTTAAGCTTTGTTCACCACACCTGCAAAAATATGTTAGCGGTCTAAACTTTATCGGACCAAAATTTATCGGAAGATAATTAGTCTGCTGATGGTTTTCAAAGTTATCTGAAAAGCTAATCCGATAATGAAAACATTAGCTTTGTTAATTAGAGGTTAGCAGATTACAGGAACTGTGCCCACCACTGAACTTCACTAAATGTAATCTTTTTAATGCACTTAATGCCTGGAGCTTATTTAAGGCAGCCGTTTTTTTTCAGACGAAGGTTTGACCCGGTCATTAAATGAAGCAGGCCCCTATTCAAGGTCAAGCATTCAATCAAGGAAATATGCAAGACTAACTGGTGCTCCAGATTCCCCATAGATCATTCAGCACCTCCTGACTGCAGCTAATCTGTTGCATACATAAAACAGATGTCAGTTTCATACATATAGCGACTTTTGTCAGTTTTGTACATATAATGGATTTTATCCGTTTCATACATATCACAGATTCTGTCCGTTTTATACATATCATGGATTTTTTCCGTTTTATACATATCACGGATTCTGTCCGTTTCATACATATCACGGATTCTGTCCGTTTCATACATATCATGGATTTTTTCCGTTTTATACATATCACGGATTCTGTCCGTTTTATACATATCACGGATTCTGTCCGTTTTATACATATCACGGATTCTGTCCGTTTTATACATATCACGGATTCTGTCCGTTTTATACATATCACGGATTCTGTCCGTTTCATACATATCACGGATTCTGTCTGTTTTATACATATCACGGATTTTGTCCGTTTTATACATATCACGGATTTTGTCCGTTTTATACATATCACGGGTTCTGTCCATTTTATACATATAATGGATTTTGCCCATTTTATACATATACAGGGTTGGGAGGGTTACTTTAAAAACGTGTATTCCGATACAGTTACTAGTTACCTGTTGAAAAATGTAATCAGTAACATAATCCAAGTACCATAATATTAAAGTAATGTAATTTGATTACTTTCAATTACTTCTGGATTACTCCAATATCAAATATGCTAATACAGACAAAAGAAACTAAATAGAAATAGTCTTGACTAGATAGTACAGTTTATTAAGCAAAAATCAAACTGTTTCTTTTCCATGGCATGTGCTCTGTTTTACTTCACATTATGAATTAAGAGCACCACAATAGTGTTTTAAACACACCCAGTGTTCACCTGCTAAATTTTCAACAAAAAATGCCAAACAAATGAAGGATAATGAAAACTCAGGCGTGTGCGGATGAATTTTATAATTAAAAGTGGCAGAACAATATACAAAACAAAAAAAGTCTACTACTTGTTCAGTAAATTCACACCATGTTTAACATATCAGTCCACTTATTGAACTTTCAAAATAAGAACAACAGCATAATGAAAACCATTAAGTAAATCCTGTCAGTAAGGAGGCGTGGTCACCATTTTAATTCCGGGCAAGTTAGTGATTTGCGTGCATAGAATTCTAGAAACAGGTGGAATATGCCGGAAAGCTGCGCATGTTGGCAAAGCCACAAACGGAGGAACAAGGGAGACAATATTTTCTTCCATAAGTAAGTGGTTTTGGTTCTTCTTGTCATTTTGTCCATGATATTTGGATATGTCTCCTGCCGTACCTGTGTCGCCCGATGACACGGACCATTAACTCTTCACTTATGTCTAGTTGATATGTTCCACTGCTAGACCAATGTCTAGTTAAAATACTTGTCGTTAGTGATTAAAATTGTTCAACAAGACTGGGGATTTTTTTTAATTTGCACCTTAAAATAATGAGATTATAATGACCCGCGCTGTGCCGCTCACAGTCACACCCACACAGAGATGTGTACACACACCACTGACTCCATGAATGAAACTCGGTCAATAAAGGATAACTGTGTAAAAATCTAATATGTATATAAATGTATTGTAATGGTTTTAAGAGCTGCGTTGAACAGCAGCTGCAGGACGCCTCAGCTTGAACAGCGCAGATCCGTGTAACTTTCAACTCTAATATTTGGGAATGTGTGTGTGTCCGAGTAAGTTTAATACTTTCCTGACATAATTTAATGTCATTTAATCTTACTGGCTCAATATCCATGTCAAAATGACATATTTAACACGTATTTTGCGAGCATTTTTCTGAGTGTGTTCAGTCGCGAATCTCCATTGAAAATGCATTAACATCCGGGTACTTCATCAATATTTTGCCTGGTTAGGTGACGTCATGTCGCTGTGTGTGAAGGGACGTTTTTGTTTCAAAGAAAAAAAAAATATTATATACAGATAACAGGGTTCTAGTTAGGATAAAATTTTAGCGTAGTGGTAATGTCAAGTGAGCGGGGGGGTGCGGAAGGGGGGCAGCTTTTGAGAATTTAAGCTAAAAATTGGCCATTCTAGGGGCACCCAAAGGTGAAAGCCAGGTACGACAGCCCAAGTCCCTTCATCATGTCCAGAAGGCTGGAGAAGTTTGTTGAATGGGCAATCTCATTCTGGGTTATCCAGTACATGACCCTCAGTGAGGCAGTCGGAGTCCATGGACATTTTTAAGTCAAGACTTAAAACCTATTTTTATTCTCTTTCTTATGAGTAGTTTTTATTTTATGTTTTATTATTTTACTTCTGTTTTTAATTAGGTATTTGAATTTTTTTTTTTTTTTTTTTTTTTTTATGTTGAACTGTTCTGTGTGAGGCACCATGAGGCGGCTTTTGTTGTAATTTGGGGCTTTATAAGCTGATTAAATTGAAATTGAACAACATTTTATTGAGTCTTAAAGTAAATAAATATGAAATTGGTTACTGGATCCTTAAACTCTGGACATAATAAACTCTACATGGTGGATCCTTGATCTCTGGACATAAATAGAAATAAAATTAGTTAGTATTTGTCAAAAGCATTTCCTTTCAGACATTATTATTGGCATGAATGTCTTTCCATACCTATGAGCTGAGCTCTTGCAGATGTGCTGCAGGTCAGGTTTATAAAGAATGCAAGACGTCTCATTTTGGGAGGAAAAAATGTTTTAGTCGATTGCAGTTTGTCTGTATTGCAACGTTTGTAAGAGGTGTCATTTTATTTAAAGCGGCGATTTGTTTTGAAGTTATTAATTCCAAGCGGACTCTTTCTCAGAGAGACAGAGTCAGAGAGCCGCGCAGCGTTTGAAGCTGTGACGATTCTCGTTTCTCGACTGCAACAAGACCAGAGTCCCAGTTAGTGACTTTAATCCACACAAAAGTGATTCATGATATTTTAATGGCTTTCAGAGGGGTTAAGAAACAGACTTACCGCTTCTGAAGAGCAAATCAAAGAGCCACAAGCCATTGAATTGAAGCATTGCTTCGATTCACACTTCAAACTGGAGTCGCTCTGCAAAAACGGTTGATTACAGACACTGTATTGAAAATCGTAACGGTCCAAAATTATAGCATAACGGGCCGTAACGCAAGTTTGCGCTAGCTAGAACCCTGAATATCATAAAATGCATTAAAATTGTAATCCTGTGAAGTAATCCCCATTTTTTACTAAATATACCTTTTTTTCTGTAACTGTAGCGGAATACAGTTACCTTTTTTTTTGTATCCTAATTACGCAACGCCCTTACATGTATTCTGTTACTCCCCAAGCCTGTATGTATATATATATATATATAAACAGATTTTGTCAGATTTATAAATATAACAGCAGATGTTTCCCTGTCGATCATTCGGCGCCTCCTGACTGTAACTCATCTGTTACATACATATAACTGATTTAGTCAGTTTTATACATATAGAGAGTTTTCTGTGTAGGCTCTCAGTTGTCCAGGTGGTTTCCATAGTAGAGAAGCTTGAATCTTCGACTGGACTGGGTTGCTTGACGCGAGGACGTTTCGCTTCAAATCGCAGAAGCTTCCTCAGCTAAAATTCTTGCTCTGGTAGTCTGACTTCTGTCTTGACTCTTGTGGAGAAGAATAATCAGAAGCCACAAAAGCTGGAGTTTTAAACCTAACCAGACCCCTCCTACCTAGAGGCAGACTGCTATAGGCTAGTGACTAAACAATAGCTCTAATTAGCACCTATTGTGCTCTAGTTAGCACCCTCCTAATGACAGGGCAGCTGTCCCTCCTAATGATGGGACTGACGGCTCTCCTGATGGCTCCCTTGATGACTCTCCTGATGACGTGAATGACTCATTACCATGAACAAAAGACTGAAACTGCTTTGATCTGAGTACCCCATTGTAAACGGGGGACAAAGCGTGTCTCAGACCCCCTCCTAGGTTAAGGCTGGGTTTCAACTGTTTCACGTAGAATGCCTCTTTGACCTCTCTCTCAAACCATTTCTTCTCTCAGGCTAAGATTTTAACTTCCTTGTCCTGAAATGTGTGGTTAGTGTCTTTAAGGTGGAGATGAACTGCAGACTGAGGTCCACTGGCGCCCTCTCTGCGGTGCTGGTATAGCCTTTTGTGTAAAGGTTGTTTAGTCTCACCTATGTTGTGTTCATTACAGTTTTCCTGACATCTGATAGAATACACTACATTGCTCTGTTTGTAACTAGGGATCCTGTCCTTAGGGTGAACTAATTTCTGTCTCAAGGCGTTAACTGGTTTAAAGTAAACTGGGATTTTGTGCTGTCTGAAGATCCTCTGTAGTTTTTCCCCTACTCCTGCTGAATAAGGGAGAGACACTCCTCTTCTTCTTGTCTCTGTCTCCTGTCTATCTGGTCTCTTTGTTCTCTGGGACTTCTGCACTTTGTCCAGGGACCATCGTGGGTACCCACGATGATGAATTGACAAGAGTCAAGACAGAAGTCAGACTACCAGAGCAAGAATTTTAGCTGAGGAAGCTTCTGCGATTTGAACCAAACGTCCTCGCGACAAGCAACCCAGTCCAGTCGAAGATTCAAGCTTCTCTACTATATAGGGAGTTTAGTCCATTTTATACATACAGTGGATCTTGTCAGTTTTATACATATTGCAGATTTTGTTTGTTTTATAGATATAGTGGATGTTGTCAGATTTATAGATGTTGCAGATTTTGTCCGTTTTATATATATATAATGGATGTTGTTCGTTTTATACATGTAACAGGTTTTGTCGGTTTTATAAATATAGCAGATGTAGTCTGTTTTATACATATAACGAATTTTGCCAGTTTTATACATACAGCGTTTTTTTCTCCGTTTCATGCATATAGCAAGTTTTGTCCATTTTATACATATAACGGGGCTTTGTCCGTTTTATACATCTAGCAAATTTTGTCCATTGTATACATATAACGGGTTTTGTTGGTTTTATAGATACAGCAGATTGTGTCCGTTTTATACATACAACGGGTTTTGTCTGTTGTATACATACAGTGGACTTTATTATTATTATTATTATTATCATCAGTATTATTATTATCAATATTATTATTACTTTATGTTTTGTTCTATTTTGTCATTTGATTTTTAAATGTACCACAATGGAAATAAGTGTTTTCACTTTCTTGTGTCATTCATGTATTTTTAACATATTTACAAATATAGTATGTATTTACATAGAATTTACTAAATAAAATCATGCACGCACACTATAATATGTAGTTTGATGAAATGAACTTGTGCAGTCGGGGGAAAAAGTAAAAAAAAAATTAGTTGTATGCTCCATAAATTTTTGTCTGTAACTGTATTAATTCTTTGTGGGGAGGCACTGATGACTAATTAAGAAGATTGACACTGTAGTTGTTCTTTGAAACCAATATAATTTGGGGTTAAACATAAAATTTAGTGTCACAATTCAGGGGTCCAGGGCCCAGGGCTTCAACCCCCCCCCCCCCCCCCACCCACCCACCCACACACACACACACCCCGTGGACTCATAACTGGAACAAGTGGTTTCAGGAAATTAATGAATGAATTCAACAGCAGCTCAGACACATAAATTCTTTGAATGCCTTTAATGCATTTAAGTAAATAAACATTTCACCATGTGGTTGAAAATTAAATTGCACTGAGCTTCTTGTAGCATGTCTTGCAAATTGAACTGAATATGTAAATGTCTCTAAATTAGTTTAATTGTACCTCTTTTCATGACTAAAATGTATTTATATATTTTTTCCCTTCTTATTCATTACGTGCACCAAAGATGTAATAAAATCATCAGTGTTTATTTATTTATTTGTTTGTCTGTTAACAGGATTATGTCAAAACTGCTGCATGGAATTTAACGACATTTTCAGCACAGATGCATCTTAGGCCATGGAAGACTCCACTGAATGTTGGAGGTGATTTGGATCCGGATTGGCGGATGTCAGAAATCACTGGTTGCTCTTGTTTCCTCATGTATTTCTAATTGTCATGTGTTTTTTTTTTTTTTGTGGGTAGGCAGATGGTGGTTGAAGCAGTTTGGAATCTTGTGCACAGGTTGTGAATGTCCGTTTAGATTCTGCTGAAGCTGCTGCTCGGCCGTCAGTGATGCAGACACAGACATGAGAAGCAGCAGGCGTTCTGACACACGTGGACTTTTGTACTGACGTGATATTATTTGTGGACACCTATAGAATGTGCAGGCCCTGCTGACAGAGAGCTTCTTCGGAGGCGGGCGGACAGCTAACAGAACGTAATCATAGTATGAATGTGATTGTAAGCAGGCGAGGCCTTGAGCTCATTGTGCAACACATTCAGCGCCGCAGAAACCGCCTGCCGGCTGGGACACAAGTGGCACTCGATTGGTGCAGAGATTGTTTGCTGTAAAACACAGCTCTGCAGCCTCTGCCGTCCTCCTCTGGTCGTGTCATGATGACTGCAAACTGATGTGCCTTCTCAACAATGAAGTTGTTTTTTTTTTTTCTGCCATTTTGTTAATCACCCTCAGGGCCTTCTTGCTGATTGAAATTCGAGCGAGTGTGCTTTACATGCTTTCCCCTCTCTCTCTCTCCCCGTATGTCTGCATTGTCTCCTTGAAAATTGCTATCTTTCTGGTGAAAACACATAATTGTGGGCGGATGAGCTGTGTCTGCCTGCACAATGCCTGCTCATTGTCTGTTTTCCATAGCAACTGTCTTCATTGCCAGAATGTGACAAAACAAATAACTCTTGAAAGATGCTTTTCTATCAAGGAGGGACAAAGACTGCTTCAGTCTGTCTCCGTCCTCACCACAAAGCTCCTGCATGCCGCAAACTTACTGATCAGAGATGTTTTTGAAAGCATCTTTCAGAATAATGAACTCGCCACAGGCTTCTGAAATTCTGTTCAAATCAAGGCAACATGTTACCAGTGTTTTAACTGACCCATTTGAATTTCAAAGGCCTCAACAGAAATTTGGTGTGTGTAGGAGTCACCATGTGTGCCTTCTGTCCACAAGTCTGGTGGACACAAACCCTCCTAAACAGATTGGTGGATTTCAGTGAAATGAAACACAATAATCACAGACCTTATGAAGATCTGCATGATGGAGAATAATTCTGGTCCAAGGTCTTTAAGGTGGAAAACCCTCCCACATGTCACCTGGCTGCAGCAGATGGATGGTCACATGTAAGAGGCGGACTGGTCTTCTCCTTGAGTTTTGCCATCTGGGACCCAAAGTGGGTGTGTCATGTGGTGAATGTGGTGGTGCACGGTGCCAGTGTCTGCTCCTAGATCTAACTGGGCTTCAAGGGGACATCATTGGACTTTCGTGTTTGATGCTTCATAACTTTGTACATTTAGCTCCTCCTAAACCCATTGATGGATTTTTTTGAAGATATGCTTGAAAGAAAATAATTATGGTCCAGTGTCTTCAGGGGGACATAACTGGATTTTACACTTCTTGTTTGACCTGTTGCTTACGTTCAGGAATTTCTTAAGATTTTCGTCCATTGATACCTAATGGAAGCAAAGCTGCTCCCGGTGTGTACATGAATGTGAGGCATTGTTGTAAAGCACTTTGGGCTTCTGATTCAGATGAAAACGTGCTGTATAACCACAGTCTATCATTTACCATAACACATGCAAGCAGCTATCTGGTTGTTAAGTGTGACGTAACGCATCATGTGATTTTCAACTTCCGGCTCCAAACAAAAAAGGCGCGCTGTCATTAACATTGAGAACTGCACTGAGACGATCTGATCAGGCTGCACTTACACCGCTGCACACGGACAACAGCATTAACATCACAACATAAAACTCTTTGTATATTGTACCTAAAACTCTCCTGGATATATTAACTGGGGTTTTAGATGTTGTTACTGCGTTTGTTTTATGTAAAAATGTCAGAAGCTCAGGTCGTTTCTCTGTTATTTTCAGTGGGAGTTGCTACGAGCTGCGATCGCTTCCTGTTCAGGTCGTTCAGGCAGAAAGTGAAGTTTGCACTTTAACGTCCTGTCTATTTTAATAAATAATTTTTTATTAACAAACAGACATGTATATTTTACTTGTGCGGTAAACCGCATTGTGGCAGAACGCAGAGTATCATTTTGTGATCTTGTTCACAGACCTCTAGCTATGATTTGTTGTTGATAGTTGATTGCAGCGGCCTGGTGATGTCAGCACTTTGTACAACTGCCTACCACTGAGAAGGTCTCTGGTTTGATGCTCTCCTTCCACATCTGGAGATGGAGATCCTACATCCAACATGGATCCATAAGAAATTACTTTTTGATAGTTATTAGGGTTTGGGGACTTGTACTTTTATATATATATATATATATATATATATATATACACTCAACAAAAATATAAACGCAACACTTTTGGTTTTGCTCCCATTTTTTATGAGATGAACTCAATGATCTAAAACTTTTTCCACATACACAATATCACCATTTCCCTCAAATACTGTTCACAAACCAGTCTAAATCTGTGATAGTGAGCACTTCTCCTTTGCTGAGATAATCCATCCCACCTCACAGGTGTGCCATATCAAGATGCTGATTAGACACCATGATTAGTGCACAGGTGTGCCTTAGACTGCCCACAATAAAAGGCCACTCTGAAAGGTGCAGTTTTATCACACAGCACAATGTCACAGATGTCGCAAGATTTGAGGGAGCGTGCAATTGGCATGCTGACAGCAGGAATGTCAACCAGAGCTGTTGCTCGTGTATTGAATGTTCATTTCTCTACCATAAGCCGTCTCCAAAGGCGTTTCAGAGAATTTGGCAGTACATCCAACCAGCCTCACAACCGCAGACCACGTGTAACCACACCAGCCCAGGACCTCCACATCCAGCATGTTCACCTCCAAGATCGTCTGAGACCAGCCACTCGGACAGCTGCTGAACCAATCGGTTTGGATAACCAAAGAATTTCTGCACAGTCTGTCAGAAACCATCTCAGGGAAGCTCCTGGTTCACACTGTCCAGGGCAGATGGCAGACAGCGTGTGTGGCATTGTGTGAGTGAGCGGTTTTCTGATGTCAGTGTTGTGGATCAAGTGGCCCATGGTGGCGGTGGGGTTATGGTATGGGCAGGCGTCTGTTATGGACGAAGAACACAGGTGCATTTTATTGATGGCATTTTGAATGCACAGAGATACCGTGATGAGATCCTGAGGCCCATTGTTGTGCCATACATCCAAGAACATCACCTCATGTTGCAGCAGGATAATGCACGGCCCCATGTTGCAAGGATCTGTACACAATTCTTGGAAGCTGAAAATGTCCCAGTTCTTGCATGGCCGGCATACTCAGCGGACATGTCACCCATTGAGCATGTTTGGGATGCTCTGGACCGGCGTATATGACAGCGTGTACCAGTTCCTGCCAATATCCAGCAACTTCGCACAGCCATTGAAGAGGAGTGGACCAACATTCCACAGGCCACAATTGACAACCTGATCAACTCTATGTGAAGGAGATGTGTTGCACTGCATGAGGCAAATGGTGGTCACACCAGATACTGACTGTATCCCCCCCAATAAAACAAAACTGCACCTTTCAGAGTGGCCTTTTATTGTGGGCAGTCTAAGGCACACCTGTGCACTAATCATGGTGTCTAATCAGCATCTTGATATGGCACACCTGTGAGGTGGGATGGATTATCTCAGCAAAGGAGAAGTGCTCACTATCACAGATTTAGACTGGTTTGTGAACAATATTTGAGGGAAATGGTGATATTGTGTATGCGGAAAAAGTTTTAGATCTTTGAGTTCATCTCATACAAAATGGGAGCAAAACCAAAAGTGTCGCGTTTATATTTTTGTTGAGTATATATATATATATATATATACGAGGTCTATTAGAAAAGTATCCAACCTTATTTTTTTCAAAAACTATATGGATTTGAATCACGTGCAATTACATCAGACATGCTTGAACCCTCGTGGGCATGCAAGAGTTTTTTCACACCTGTCGGTTGCGTCATTCGCCTGTGAGCAGGCTTTGAGTGAGGAGTGGGTCCACCCCTCCCGTCTATTTTTTCATTGTTTAGGAATGGCTCAGAGACTGCCGCTTTGCTTGATCAAAATTTTTCAGAAACTGTAAGGCACATCCGAGTGGACACCATTCGAGAAATTCACCTGGTTTTTGGTGACATTTTTAAGGGCTGATGAAAGATTATGGAGTGTTACTGTCGCTTTAAGGACAACCCACGGAGCCGGAGGGCGCGCCGCACTCCGAGCCGCCGTCGTCAGCCTGTTTCGAGCTGAAAACTTCCAAATTTAAGCCTCTATTGACCCAGGACGTCGTGAGAGAACAGAGAAGTTTCAGAAGAGGTTGGGATCAGCAGTTTAGCCGGACATTCCACTGTTAAAGGAGATTTTGTAATGAAAGACATGCAGACGGATTCGCGCGTCGGCAGGCAGCCGCTCATGGCGCGGCGCCACAGAGAAACACCTCCGTTGGAAGCGTTACGGGACAAGTTTGAACATGTCCAGCTGTTAAACAGTTTCTTGGATACTCACTCGACTGAAAACCATCGAAAGCTGCCTGAATTTTACAAATGGTTATCAACACGGAGGTGTTTCTCTGTGACGCCGCGCCATGAGTGGCTGCCTGCCGACGTGCGAATCCGTCCGCACGTCTTTCATTACAAAATCTCCTTTAACAGTGGAATGTCCGGATAAACGGCTGATCCCGACCTCTTCTGAAACTTCTCTGTTCTCTCACGACGTCCTAGGTCAACAGAGGCTTAAATTTGGAAGTTTTCAGCTCGAAACAGGCTGACGACGGCAGCTCGGAGCGCGGCGCACCTTCCGGCTCCGTGGCTTGTCCTTAAAGCGACAGTAACACTCCATAATCTCTCATCAGCCCTTAAAATTTTCAGCAAAAACCAGGTGAATTTCTCGAATGGTGTCCACTTGGATGTGCCTTACAGTTTCTGAAAAAATTTTGATCAAGCAAAGCGGCAGTCTCTGAGCCATTCCTAAACAATGAAAAAATAGATGGGAGGGGTGGACCCACTCCTCACTCAAAGCCTGCCCACAGGTGAATGACGCAACCGACAGGCATGAAAAAACTCACGCATGCCCACGAGGGTTCAAGCATGTCTGATGTAATCGCACGTGATTCAAATCCATATAGTTTTTGAAAAAAAAAAAAAGGTCGGTTTCTTTTCTACTAGACCTCGTATATATGTATATGTGTATATATGTATATGTATACACTCAACAAAAATATAAACGCAACACTTTTGGTTTTGCTCCCATTTTGTATGAGATGAACTCAAAGATCTAAAACTTTTTCCACATACACAATATCACCATTTCCCTCAAATGTTGTTCACAAACCAGTCAAAATCTGTGATAGTGAGCACTTCTCCTTTGCTGAGATAACCCATCCCACCTCACAGGTGTGCCATATCAAGATGCTGATTAGACACCATGATTAGTGCACAGGTGTGCCTTAGACTGCCCACAATAAAAGGCCACTCTGAAAGTTGCAGTTTTGTTTTATTGGGGGGGATACCAGTCAGTATCTGGTGTGACCACCATTTGCCTCATGCAGTGCAACACATCTCCTTCACATAGAGTTGATCAGGTTGTCAATTGTGGCCTGTGGAATGTTGGTCCACTCCTCTTCAATGGCTGTGCGAAGTTGCTGGATATTGGCAGGAACTGGTACACGCTGTCGTATACGCCGGTCCAGAGCATCCCAAACATGCTCAATGGGTGACATGTCCGGTGAGTATGCCGGCCATGCAAGAACTGGGACATTTTCAGCTTCCAAGAATTGTGTACAGATCCTTGCAACATGGGGCCGTGCATTATCCTGCTGCAACATGAGGTGATGTTCTTGGATGTATGGCACAACAATGGGCCTCAGGATCTCGTCACGGTATCTCTGTGCATTCAAAATGCCATCAATAAAATGCACCTGTGTTCTTCATCCATAACAGATGCCTGCCCATAACCATGACCATAACCCCACCGCCACCATGGGCCACTCGATCCACAACATTGACATCAGAAAACCGCTCATCCACACGACGCCACACACGCTGTCTGCCATCTGCCCTGGACAGTGTGAACCGAGATTCATCCGTGAAGAGAACACCTCTCCAACGTGCCAAACGCCAGCGAATGTGAGCATTTGCCCACTCAAGTCGGTTACGACGACGAACTGGAGTCAGGTTGAGACCCTGATGAGGACGACGAGCATGCAGATGAGCTTCCCTGAGACGGTTTCTGACAGTTTGTGCAGAAATTCTTTGGTTATGCAAACCGACTGTTTCAGCAGCTGTCGGAGTGGCTGGTCTCAGACGATCTTGGAGGTGAACATGCTGGATGTGGAGGTCCTGGGCTGGTGTGGTTACACGTGGTCTGCGGTTGTGAGGCTGGTTGGATGTACTGCCAAATTCTCTGAAACGCCTTTGGAGACGGCTTATGGTAGAGAAATGAACATTCAATACGCGAGCAACAGCTCTGGTTCCAAAATACCTCTATTGGAAGCCTTGAGGACAAGTTGGAACATGTCCAGCTGTTAAACAATTTCTCATATACTCACTCCACTGAAAGCCATCAAAAGCCGCCTGGATTTTACAAATGGTTATCAACACGGAGGTGTTTTTCCTGTGCCGCCGCGCCGCGTCGGCTGTGTCCCGACGCGCGGACCCGTCCGCACGTCTTTCATTAAAAAAATCTCCTTTAACAGTGGAATATCCGGATAAAATGCTGAAACCGACTTCTTCTGAAACTTCTCTGTTCTCTCACGACGTCCTGGATCAATAGAGCCTGAAATGTGGAGGTTTTAAGCTTGAAACAGGCTGATGACGCTGCCTGAGAGCGCAGCGTGACGTCTCGCACCGTGAAAAGTCCTTAAAGCGACAGAATCACCTCAAAATCTCTCATCAGCTGTTAAAATTTTCACTGAAAACCAGCTTAATTTTTCGAACCATGTCCACTTCGATGTGTCTCACAGGTTTAGAAAAAATTTTGATCAAACAAAGCGGCAGTCTCTCAGCAACTTCTCAGACAAAGGAATTCCGACGAGGGGCTGGACGACTCCTCCCACAAGGAGTGCTCACAGGCGAATGACGTCACCGACAGGCGTGGAAAAACTCACGCATGCGCACGAGGGTGCAAGCATGTCTGATGTAAAAACATATGAATGAAATCCATATAGTTTTTGAAAAAAATAAAAAGGACCTATACTTTACGGACAGCCCTCGTATAGTAAGTAAGTCCCTTCGGCTGCTCCCTTGTTTGCACTCGGGGTCGCCACAGCAAATCCAAGGTGGATCTGCATGTTAAATTGGCACAAGTTTTACGCCGGATGCCCTTCCTGACTCAACTCCACATTACATGGAGAAATGTGGCAGGGTGGGATTCTGAACTGAAGCCAAGCGCATTAACCACTTGGCCACCACCCCTGCATATATATATATATATATATATATATATATATATATATATATATATATATATATATATATGTATGTATGTATGTGTGTGTGTGGTAAAAGTTTGTCAAATTTTTATTGTCTGTTGATTCCATTAATTATATTCAATGTTCGGTCATGTTTTATAATTGTATCTAATTCATACACAAGTGTTGAGGATTCCAGCAGCTGGAGAAGGACAAGCAGACACCACAGCTCACCTGCCTGTGGCAGATAGATGGTTGCTTTCCAGAGGTTGGGATGGACCGGGTGTGTGCTTTTGTGATTGCCATACAGGACCCTAGGTGCTCCCATGGTGTCATGGATGTGGCAAAGCTACAACACCAGTGCATGCTCCCAGACTCGACTTGTACCTTGAGGCTTTGCACTCAGCCAGTTGACGGCTCTGGTATAAATTCCCGGGTAGGGGACACTGGGCTCACGTGTGCGGCGTCTCATCTCTGTGGACGTCACTGGTCCCTCTACGCAGCATGGTTGCGCTCATTTGAGTGAATGCACTTTGATCCTTTGTTCACCTTTACTCCCCTTCCTCCAAGTATTCCAGAATGACGGTTGCTGTTTGATCTCGTGGGCTGTTGATGTTAGCCAGCCGTGTCTGTTCTCTGCGGTCAACACGTTTGATGTTCACACAGCTCAGCATCAAGTCAATAATTTCACTGTTGCTCACGTGAACAAAGTCTAACTCACCACTTGTCAATATTGTGAAATGGTTTGTGTTGAATGATGATCAAAGCCTGAACATGAATCTCTTCTCTCTGTGTAGAACCTGTCCCAGACACACATGCTCATAGACCTCATCCAGGAAGTAAAGGAAAAAGGCTACAAACTGAAGATCTGCCCGCCTGCCGAGACCAATCTGGTACAGCTGAATGTCCAGCTTTTCTCTCCAACAAGTTTTTTATATATTTTTTTTTCTAAACCAAACACTAGCCTCTGCTCTTACTAACATCCACCCACAAGGATCAGAAAGCACCAACAACCTGATGTCCATCTGCAATTCATAGAAAGAGCTTATTCTCCTCCAGTTGTTTTTGACTGTTTGCTTCATCTGAGCTTTGTTCACAATTCTCAAATTTTAAACTGTAGCCAAAATATGGACTATTTTGTGGTGAAAATGGTGAAATTTGCCAAAAATGCATCTTTTCCTTTAGTTCTTGATGAATTTTGATTCCAGTTTTTTTTGCTGGCTTCCTCGTGAAATTTTGAATTTTGGGAAAAAATCCAGATGTTTGGTGGTAAAAACACTGAAATTCACTCAAAATAGGGCACATTCCCAAATTGTATGGTTGCTAAGAAAAAACACTCCAAAGTAAGACGCCATTCAAGAAAATTTGCACATGAAGATTTTGGAAGAGAACCTCAACTACCAGCAAAAATATTCACAGCAGTGTGTAAATGACTGTTTGACCTGATACTTCAGGTTTCATTCAGAAGTGTAGCGACACAATAAACACTAAAAAGACTCAGAAAAATAAGAGCACATGAGCTGAGTGTCATTGATGTGCTGGTTGTGTTTATGAAACCCTAAATTTTTAAAGTTTTCTTTGGAACGTCTGGAACATCTTGCTGTTATTCCTGATGCATTTGTGCCACATTCACCTAATACGGAACTTCACGGAACACGGAACGTCATCTAACATGGAACTTCACCTGACAGAACATCATTAGTCCTTGAGCCTGTCATCAATTTTGACCTAATCGGTACCACTGAAGGTGACTAAACAACACTTAGAATCAAGCCTCAGTGTATCACGGCCTACACAAAAATGTATGATAGACATCCCAGGGTGGTAGCTGTAGCCAGGTAGGGGTCAATGAAAAATTACATAGAGGTCAAAATTTTAAAATGCTCCAATCACAGTGAAACCTGTATCATATTATTTGTCTCATCATAACAATTCCAAAAAAGTATAGTTTGTACTATCTATGATGGAATGTTCTGGGGTTATAAGGAAAAACAGCAAAAATGGCGACAAAGGTCAATTTCAGTTTGTACTGGGGTCAAAAGTTAAAGTTGCTCCAATTTCAGTAAAAAAATAAAAATGCAAATTATTGGTTGAAATAAAAGGATTAATAAATGGAATAGTTTTGACTGTGTTGACTGTTTGGTCTCCAAAGTAAAGGTCAAAGAAGGTCGATGTTCATTGAATTCTATGACAGGTGACATATGTTACCCTGTAACATGATAACTAAGCAGGACAGATGGTGCAAACTATTCCTTATTAGTACCCTATTAACCCAAACAATAATTTGCATCTTTTTTAATGAAATTGGAGCAACTTTAACTTTTGACCCCTGTACAAACTGAAATTGACCTTTGTCACCATCTTTGCTGTTTTTACCCGATAACTCCAGAACATTCCATCATAGATAGTACAAACTATACTTTTTAGGAATTGTTTTGATCAGACAAATAATGTGATATAGTTTTCAATGTGATTGGAGCATTTTAAAATTTGACCTCTGTGTATTTCTTCATTGACCCCTACCTGGCTACAGCTACCACCCTGGGATGTCTATCATACATTTTTGTGTAGGCCATGATACACTGAGCCTGGATTCTAAGTGTCGTTTAGTTACCTTAAGTGGTACCGAAAACCTGCTTGGCCCGTGGACTACATCTAAGACAGAACTTCACCGAACACAGAATGTCATCTAACACAGAACATCACTGAACGTGGAACTTCATTGAACAAGGAACTTAACCGAACACGGAATTTCACGGTACACAGAACTTCACTGAACACGGAATTTCATGGAACACGGAACATCATCTAACACGGAACTTCACCGAACACGGAACGTCATCTAACACGGAACTTCACCGAACTCGGAACGTCATCTAACACGGAACTTCACCGAACACGGAACGTCATCTAACACGGAACTTCACGGAACGTCATCTAACACGGAACTTCACCGAACGTCATCTAACACGGAACTTCACCGAACGTCATCTAACACGGAACTTCACCGAACTCTGTTTCACGGAATATGGAACGTCATCTAACACGGAACGTCATCTAACATGGAACTTCACTGAAAACAGAACGTCATCTAACATGGAACTTCACTGAAAACAGAACGTCACTGAACGTGGAACGTCACCGAACACGGAGTTTCACGGAATACGGAACGTCATGTAACGTCATCTATCATGGAACTTCACCGAACACGGAACGTCATCTAACACGGAACTTCACTGAACACAGAACATCACCGAACACAGAGTTTCACGGAATACGGAACGTCATCAAACATTTAACCTCACCAAACACGGAACGTCATCTATCACAGAATTTCACCAAACACGGAACGTCATCTAACATGGAACCTCACTGAACACGGAACGTCATCTAACACGGAACCACACTGAACACGGAATGTCATCTAACACGGAACTTCATTGAACACAGAACGTCATCTAACACGGAACTTCATCGAACACAGAACGTCATCTAACGTGGAACGTCACCGAACACGGAGTTTCACGGAATACAGAACGTCTTTTAACACGGAAGTCATCTAACATGGAACTTCACCGAACACGGAACGTCATCTAACATGGAACTTCACCGAACACGGAACGTCATCTAACATGGAACTTCACTGAACACAGAGTTTCACAGAATACGGAACGTCATCTAACACGGAACCTCACCGAACACAGAACGTCATCTAACACGGAACCTCACCGAACACGGAACGTCATCTAACACGTAACCTCACCGAACACGGAACGTCATCTAACACGGAACTTCACCGAACACGGAACGTCATCTAACACAGAACCTCACCGAACACGGAACGTCCTCTAACACGGAAATTCACCGAACACGGAATGTCATCTAACACGGAACCTCACCGAACACGGAACGTCATCTAACACGGAACCTCACCGAACACGGAACGTCATCTAACACGGAACCTCACCGAACACGGAACGTCATCTAACACGGAACCTCACCGAACATGGAACGTCATCTAACACGGAACCTCACCGAACACGGAACGTCATCTAACACGGAACCTCACCGAACACGGAACGTCATCTAACACGGAACTTCACCGAACACGGAACGTCATCTAACACGGAACCTCACCGAACACGGAACGTCCTCTAACACGGAAATTCACCGAACACGGAACGTCATCTAACACGGAAATTCACCGAACACGGAACGTCATCTAACACGGAACCTCACCGAACACGGAACGTCATCTAACACGGAACCTCACCGAACACGGAACGTCATCTAACACGGAACCTCACCGAACACGGAACGTCATCTAACACGGAACCTCACCGAACACCGAACGTCATCTAACACGGAAATTCACCGAACACGGAACGTCATCTAACACGGAAATTCACCGAACACGGAACGTCATCTAACACGGAACCTCACCGAACACGGAACGTCATCTAACACGGAACCTCACCGAACACAAAACGTCATCTAACACGGAAATTCACCGAACACGGAACGTCATCTAACACGGAAATTCACCGAACACGGAACGTCCTCTAACACGGAACCTCACCGAACACAGAACGTCATCAAACACGGAAATTCACCGAACACGGAACGTCATCTAACACGGAAATTCACCGAACACGGAATGTCATCTAACACGGAAATTCACCGAACACGGAACGTCCTCTAACATGGAACCTCACCGAACACAGAACGTCATCAAACACGGAATTTCACTGAACACTTAGCTTCATCTCTGACCTGCTGCTGTGAGGCAGCTTGTGTATCATTGACATTGATTTGTGAATTTGAATGACTTCCATTCAGAGTTTGAACCTTCAGGATGATCACAGAAACAACTGTAATTTAAAGAATTAAATAAAAATATAGATATGTTTATTTGAAATGGGACAGTGCATATTAATGAACATTGTTACATGTAAATATGCCGGATTATAGCAAGATGCTAATTTCCATCTGTAGTCCCAGTAACATAGAAACAGACTAGGAACACACAACATACCAAAATAAATTAATCATGACAGAAAACAATTAAAACAGAATATACATACAAATATTTACAATTCAAAGTAGCAACAATTGATCGTTAATAAGCAGCCGACAGGTGGAGGAACCAAAAGAGTTTTATGATGATGGGTGATTGAGGTGCAAAAGTTCTGTATTAAAGTGACAAGTGCTACGTGCAGAGTGCTTCAGTGCCTGGTTGTAATTACACATTACAGTACTGGGTTGTACTGCACGTTGGCCAATACACTCATTTGCACGTGCACAAGTGTAAATATTGCACAGGGTGATATACACAAGTTTATTGTGTAAAGACTACTAAACCATTTAATAAAATAAAGTACACAAGGGTATTGTGTACATATAACTGAAACAGAAACTCGAGTGGTGCCTCCACAGGTGAATTGTGTTTTAGGCTCCAGATGGTTGCATGTCTGATTTGTCAGTAACCAAACTTTCAATTGTCCTTTGAAAGTAGTGAAAGTGGTGCTCTGCCTGATTGTGACTGGGAGGTTGTTCCAAGCTTGTCCACCTTTAATGGAGAACACGTTCTGACCATAGGTGGTCCTTCTATGAGTCATCTCACAGTCACCTCTGGTGTCAGCTCTGTGAGTCTTTTTATGCGTATGAATTCTTTAACAGGAGTTGGTGCTGGTCCATATAAACATTTATATATGAAACAGGCATATTTGAATACCTTCAGAATTGCAAAGTCTAGAAACTTGTGCTTTTCCAAGGTCATTGCTGTTTTTGTTGAAATTCTGCTAATTTCACTGATTTTTTGGGGGGGTGCACGAACTGGATTTTTGCAGATATTTTCAAACTCATTTTGGCTGATACAATATAATGAATGGCTGCTTAAAGCCTCCCTCACTCAGGTCATGTCTGAACCGAAGGCTTAAAAGTCCTGTTCTGTGGGCAGATTACACGAAAATCCCAACAAGCCAAATTTCCCATAATGCATTTCTGGTTGTCTGTGCATCTTGGAAACGATGACGTCCTGCTGACATCACGCCCGTTCTTACAGGGAGAAGCACGTGTCAGACTGCTTCATCATATCTGCAGATGACCATCATTAAACTTCTGATCTGTTATCAGCCCATGTTTGCTCATGTCATTTTCTGAAGTGTCCAGGTGTAATACTCCACATTCAGAGTGGATACCTGCCTTCTGTGCTTGTTCTTCCAGAGTGCACTGACCGTGACGTTGCCCAGTCCAGAGCCCCTGACCACGGCCATGTTTCTCTTCCTCCAGAACATGAAAGATCTGGGGAAAAGTCTGGTCAATCCCAAGATCCTTTTCAACCAGCTCTGCCAGAAGTAAGTCACATTACTTTCCTCATCATTCTGATAAATCAGGGGTCTCAAACTGATTCCAGAAAGGGCCCAGAGGGTGCAGGCATTCTTTGCAACCACCCACTCCACCACCAGGTGATTTCACTGATAACTGATTCCACCTGCTCAAAGTGATGATTATCAGTGAAATCTCCTGGTAGAAGAAAACCTGCAACCTCTGGGCCCTTTTGGGAATCAGTTTGAGACCCTTGTTATAAATATTTTCTCAACTTTAACTCTGGAGCTCAACTTTAGCTCAGCCATTTGTGAATGGCTGAGCCTTTTGGGGATGCTCCTTTATACCCAATCACGATGTTCACCTGTTTCCAATTAGGTGTTCTTTGAACATTCATCAACTTTCCCAGTCTTTTGTTGCTCCGTCCCAACTTTTTTGAAATGTGTTGCAGGCATCCATTTCAAAATGAGCAAATATTTGCACAAAAAAAATAAAGTTTATCAGTTTGAACATTAAATATTTTACAAAGACAAAATATTAAATATCTTGTCTTTGTGGTGTATTCAGTTGAATATAGTAGGCAGAAGAGGATTTGCAAATCATTGTATTCTGTTTTAATTTACCTTTTACACAACGTCCCAACTTCATTGGAATTGAGGTTGTCGTTGTTCTGCTTGTTGCTCTTCTGTTGTGTCACCTGTGTCACATCCAGGATCCAAGTCAGGATCTGCATCTGGCTGTGTGACGAGGTGCAGTTTTTTGCTTTTCTTTTTTTGACCAGTGTGAATGCCTGGCTGGCTGGGGTCTTGTGTGAGCCTGTGTGTGTACGTTTGAGGGCCCTGTAGTGTGTAGAAGTGCAGGTGGGTGGCTGCAGCGTTTCATACCGGATGACTGCGACCGTCTCTGGTGCTGCTTTGACAGTTAATCTGGTACCTACTTTTCATCAGACAGGCCTCATTGTGCCTTTGTGTTGATGTTGGCTGGCACCTCACCTGGTACCACCTCAGCTTGCACTGCGCATGCAGTCAATTGTGCATTCAGACAGCAATCATTGCACACACACGGTCCTGATTTTAATTTACACCACTGGCCTGCATTTAAATTGAATTTGGTGACTTCATGCCTCAGCAGTCATTAGCTGTGTACCGCAAACACCACAGCTGAACTTTTACACAGGCCAGTACATAACTGGGCCTAATATCAGTGTTTTCAGTGGTATTTTATTGCTTGGCTGTTTGGCTATTTCTGGAAGTCATGCTTTTGCCTTTGAATATTTGTAATAAATTAAATAAAATTTGACAACAATTGATATGGAAGCTACAAATGTCTGACCTTGAATAGAAATCTGAAACATCGTGTAAATATTGGGCCTGATCTGGAATAGCTCCGGTTACATTTTGAAGTGGGAAGACATGATAGACAGAGTTGGGACTTTGCAAGCTTCAGCTGTGTCTTGAAAATGGTTTGTAAGTGATTTTCTGAAAGCTGTACCTTAGGGTTGAATGATAGGACGTGCTACGTTGCTGTCTAACGGTGGTCTTTCTCTGGATTAGGCACTGTTACCCCCTGAAGTGTTTTTGCCTAAAGTCTCGTTGTGAAGATGTGTAACATGCGCAGTACACATCCACAAATAATGGTGTCCTCTTGTTTCTGTTTCTCCACCAGCTTGATTTAAGAAACTAATCTTGAGAGTCAGATTTTGTAAGGAAAACTTTGTAATTATGACTGTTTTTAACTGTTTGGAAGAGATCAGAACTTGACCTTTGACCTGAGCTGGGGAGAGTTTCTTCACACGAGGACTGTTTATTCTGTTTATATGGACTAGACTAAGGTCTGTCAGACTCATCCATCGTGCAAATGAAGCACATTAATTCAGGTCTGTAACTTTTAGCTGAAAGCACAGTGTGAAGATCTGCTGCTGTATTGTGGTGTAGCGGGGATATAAGGCTAACATCGTGCGTTTTTGGTATGAAAACATGAAACTTGGCACACTTGTAGAGTGACCGCAGGTGAGCATTTCTGGATATGGAAACAAGTTGGCAGAGCCCCTTGGTGGTGTCTTTGGCAACTAATGTTTTGCCAACTAACCGTATTCATGAACACATCCTAATATTGGGATAACTTTACATTTCTTAATATCAAGTCAGGAAACTTGGCAAATTTTGAAAGGAGAACATGGTAAATATAATAAAAGTATTAAAAATTTCATAAGAGCCCCCTGGTGACAGATACGTAAGCAGTGCTGGTGTCGTTGGTCCATATTGTGATATGAAACCGTCTCATCCATTGTGTATTATCTGAAAGTGTAAACTTTACAATATTGGATGAAAAGCAAATTGTAGAAAAGAGAATGAAGTAAAGGTGAACTAGCTTAAACCAAAACAAACTCTTTGGGAATATTTGCAAGTGATCTACAACCCCTGGCAAAAATGATGGAATCGCCGGCCTCGGAGGATGTTCATTCAGTTGTTTAATTTTGTAGAAAAAAGCAGATCACAGACATGACACAAAACTAAAGTCATTTCAAATGGAAACTTTCTGGCTTTAAGAAACACTATAAGAAATCAAGAAAAAAAATTGTGGCAGTCAGTAACAGTTACTTTTTTAGACCAAGCAGAGGAAAAAAATATGGACTCACTCAATTCTGAGGAAAAAATTATGGAATCATGAAAAACAAAATAACGTTCCAACACATCACTAGTATTTTGTTGCACCACCTCTGGCTTTTCTAACAGCTTGCAGTCTCTGAGGCATGGACTTAATGAGTGACAAACAGTACTCTTCATCAATCTGGCTCCAACTTTCTCTGATTGCTGTTGCCAGATCAGCTTTGCAGGTTGGAGCCTTGTCATGGACCATTTTCTTCAACTTCCACCAAAGATTTTCAATTGGATTAAGATCCGGACTATTTGCAGGCCATGACATTGACCCTATGTGTCTTTTTGCAAGGAATGTTTTCACAGTTTTTGCTCTATGGCAAGATGCATTATCATCTTGAAAAATGATTTCATCATCCCCAAACATCCTTTCAATTGATGGGATAAGAAAAGTGTCCAAAATATCAACGTAAACTTGTGTATTTATTGATGATGTAATGACAGCCATCTCCCCAGTGCCTTTACCTGACATGCAGCCCCATATCATCAATGACTGTGGAAATTTACATGTTCTCTTCAGGCAGTCATCTTTATAAATCTCATTGGAACGGCACCAAACAAAAGTTCCAGCATCATCACCTTGCCCAATGCAGATTCAAGATTCATCACTGAATATGACTTTCATCCAGTCATCCACAGTCCATGATTGCTTTTCCTTAGCCCATTGTAACCTTGTTTTTTTCTGTTTAGGTGTTAATGATGGCTTTCGTTTAGCTTTTCTGTATGTAAATCCCATTTCCTTTAGGCGGTTTCTTACAGTTCGGTCACAGACGTTGACTCCAGTTTCCTCCAGTTTCCTCCCATTCGTTCCTCATTTGTTTTGTTGTGCATTTTCGATTTTTGAGACATATTGCTTTAAGTTTTCTGTCTTGACGCTTTGATGTCTTCCTTGGTCTACCAGTATGTTTGCCTTTAACAACCTTCCCATGTTGTTTGTATTTGGTCCAGAGTTTAGACACAGCTGACTGTGAACAACCAACATCTTTTGCAACATTGCGTGATGATTTACCCTCTTTTAAGAGTTTGATAATCCTCTCCTTTGTTTCAATTGACGTCTCTCGTGTTGGAGCCATGATTCATGTCAGTCCACTTGGTACAACTGCTCTCCAAGGTGTGATCACTCCTTTTTAGATGCAGACTAATGAGCAGATCTGATTTGATGCAGGTGTTAATTTTGGGGATGAAAATTTACAGGGTGATTCCATAATTTATTCCTCAGAATTCAGTGAGTCCATATTTTTTTTCCCTCTGCTTGGTCTAAAAAAGTAACCGTTACTGACTGCCACAATTTTTTTTTCTTGATTTCTTATAGTGTTTCTTAAAGCCGGAAAGTTGACATTTGAAATGACTTTAGTTTTGTGTCATGTCTGTGATCTGCTTTTTCTACAAAATTAAACAACTGAATGAACATCCTCCGAGGCCGGTGATTCCATAATTTTTGCCAGGGGTTGTATGTCTGAAAACAGCTCCCTTCACACTGGCAGAGTGATCTGCATTTGAGCTTTGCTTTGCTGCATGTGCACATGCCACGGCATGATTTCTTACAATTGCAATGTATCAGCTCATAGCATATTTCATGGGCCTGTTGAAGGCTGGTCCATTTTGGCAACCATGGAGATGAGGGTGCATCCCATTCCCAGTCAAAGTCAGAAGGGCTTTGTCCAGCTGCAACGACTGACCCCACACGTGCAGCTTGGAAGACTGCTCTCAAGGTATGCTGTTTGAGTGCAGCTTCTGTGGGAGGAATGCCTTCTATAGACTTTGATTTCTTTGAGAGCATGTGCTGACGTTCTTCGTTGACACTGGAGGCATCAGCAGTGCGGTCATACCACAGCGCAACAGATCTCTGAATAAGAGCCAGTAGATCAGGGGTGGCCAAGTTCAGTCCTCGAGAGCCACCTTCCTGACACTCTTAGTTGTCTCCCTGCTCCAACACACATGAATCCAAAGTCCGAGTCTTTCATTGGATTCATGTGTGTTGGAGCAGGGAGACAACTAAGAGTGTCAGGAAGGTGGCTCTCGAGGACCGAACTTGGCCACCCCTGCAGTAGATCGTCTGTCAACTGAAGTTGTGGATTTGCAAGGGACAAGAAAGCATCTGTGACCTCTGGAAATGCAATCCAAGTTTCCCATGCACTCTTCTTGCCTCTTCCAGCAAAGAAAGATGTTACATCGCAGCCAGTTAGTGCATGGAAAAATGGCAGAGCCTTTTCTTTGGTTGATGGCATGGCAGTGGCAGTCTCATGTACAGCAGTGTATCTTTGGAACTTTCTAGTACCAAATGATATCCACAATTCAGAGGTGGCAAACTGGTTGAAAAATGCCACAGCTAGTACAACAACGTCAGTGTCTGCTGTTCTAATGAGGATACTCTGGTGACCCTTGTTGGAAGCATCCTTGGCATGCAACATGATGCACGTGTCTGCTGCTTTTTGCATACAGGGCTGAAGATTTGATGTGTCTGTCACAGCAGCATTGCAAGTCACATGTTCCTTCAAAGTGCAGACAACTTGTCTGTTTTGCATGTGAATGCCTGCAGCATGTTCAGCTAGAAGTACAAACAGCTCAGTCTTGTTGTCATTATTCCGGAAGAAGCTCTGCCAGTTTCCTGTAATTTGTGTGGTGAGAGTTACTTTCCTTCGTACACCATTGCCTCTTTTCTCCCTGGTTGAGTTCTTCAGACTCTGTGGCTTGTAGACATCAAACACTACATCAACCCTTTCAACATCCTTCAGGATGTTCTCAATGTGGGGCACGAAGACCTGTGTGACATAGTCTGAGAATGTCTTTGACACTGTTGGGGTTAGAGTGTGCACCACCATTGCACCATCAAGCACGACTGCTGTAACCTTAGGGACTGTGTGGTCAGAGTTTGAAAGGTTTTCCAGAGGAACCAACAAGTCAGACTTCTTTCCTGATCTCATCTCCCCTGACTTTGATAGAGATGGTGGCCATGGTTGGTTCTCATATTTGAAGAACTCTTCCAGTTTTCCCTCTCGAGATCAGCAGGCAATGTATAGTCTAGAGAATAAGACACAGTCATCCTTCAATGCAGATACCTGACTTTTCTTTTTCAACTGACGTTGACTTTCAGAGAACAGTGAAGAACAACTTGTTCTTCTTGATTGGCTGAGTAATTGACTTTGCTTGAGTTGTGATCTGTTCAGCTACAAATGTCTCAAACTGATGTCCTCCTAGCTCATACATCTCTTTGACACTTTCTGCAGCTGATTGGCTTGTGACAACTTTGCTGTCAAGAGTTAACAAATCCTTGCTGTCTTCCAGAAAAGGACTTCCAAGATCCTCAATGACCTTCTTGAGAGCACTTACTTCCTTTATGCATGCTAGCTGTCTGCTCATGATGTTTATCATTGCTGGATTTCTCTGATTTGTTCTCAGAATCACAAATGAGCCTACTGACCTCTGGACCACCTATCATCCAGCGTCTCAGAGCTGAAGGATTGTTTGTCAAGTATTGTTAAGTTATATGTGTCTATATATATGGGATAAGATTGTCTGATATTGAAATATGAATAATTGTACAATTGGTGAAATTTGGCCACCAAGGGGCTCTCCCAACTTGTTTCCATATCCAGAAATGCTCACCTTGGGTCACTCTACAAGTGTGCCAGGTTTCATGTTTTCCTACCAAAAACACACAAAATGATGTCCACACCAGCCTTACATCTCCCGCTAGTGATGGTTGTGTCAGAGTGTGAGTGCAGCCTCTTGTCCTCAGCGAGCTCTTGTCATTTTAAGAAGGTTGGATCTGGCCTTGACTTCTGACAATTCAGAACCACAGCCTTCTCTTAACTGTTTTCAATGTCTTATCTTTGTTTTCCACAGTGCGTGTGTGCGTGCCTGCGTACATGTGTGTACGTGCATCTCCAACAGGCAGGTTTAATCAGACTCTGGACATTCTGAATGCTTCCAGCACTGCAGCCCTCTTCAGCCCAGTCTGTGTGTGTTTACACTTTGTACACATGCACACACAGTTGACCTCGACCAGCTGAGCACCCCGCGGGCTGCTCGCTCCTCATTTTTCTAGTAGAAGGGGTCTGGTCTGGCCTGCGACCAGCGCCAAGCCATGTGGGCTGGACAGTCAGTCCCACACAAACTATCTGGTGCCATGGAGGGTCCCAGCTTGGACCTGGACCTCATCAGTTGTGGCAAGATGGGGAAAATACTTTTAAAGTGTAGCTGAAATCTGTATTGACTGCAGCATGCAAATATATCGTGGACAGGGTATGTTTACATGAATAATTTATATTTTTAGGTTTCATGTAGCATCTCCAGACTGTTCATATCGGTCAGAATGCCGTCGTTTCTCCATGCAGATGGAGACTTTTTTCTTTAGAGCCAATAAATTGCTTTTCAGCTTCCAGCCAGTAAGTGTAGTGTGTGGAAGTGCAGGTGGGTGGCTGCAGCGTTTCATACTGGATGACTGGGACCGTCTCTGGTGCTGCTTTGACAGTTAATCTGGTACCTACTTTTCATCAGACAGGCCTCATTGTGCCTTTGTGTTGATGTTGGCTGGCACCTCACCTGGTACCACCTCAGCTTGCACTGCGCATGCAGTCAGTTGTGCATTCAGACAGCAATCATTGCACACACACGGTCCAGATTTTAATCTACACCACTGGCCTGCATTAAAGTAAAGCTTGATGTTTTATATGATGGAACTTTGTGTCACTAAGACCCAACAACACTTTGTTCAAGTAGTACTACTTTGCTTGGGTCAGAGGTTTTTCCTCTTGATGAACAGAAATTGTATATTAGGACAGAAACTTTGAGTCATACCATGACAGTAGAAGTCTGCTGTGCAAGTTTAATTACCTCTGTCGCACCCATGTTTGTTTACAGCATTACTTCATAAATCATTTGAACAAAACACGATGAGAACAGTTGGTCACACTGATAATAAAAATCCAGGATGGAGCTAGGTCATTTTATTTATTCATTTTTTATGCTCTGATTAAAAAGGTGTTCCTTTAATTTTGTAGTACATTTTCATTTTATATTCAGGCACCCTGATCCCGTCAGATCTCAGAAGCTAAGCAGTGTGGAACCTGGTTAGTACTCGGATGGGAGATGTCTTCAGAACACCAGGGACTGTGTGTGTTTCTCCAGGTAAAACTAGAGTTGTGTCAGGAAGGGCATCCAGTTTAAAACTTGAGCCAAATCCCATTGTGGATCTGGCTGTATCTGCTGTGTCCACCCCGAATAAACAGGAAGATTTTAATTTGATCTTAAAGTGTAGCCTGGCATTAAAATATCTGCTCAGCCAAATGTTGGTGTGGCTATGGATCATTGACACGTGTTGTGATTAGCATGCAGCTAAAATAGACAGAAAAATGACCATTATACCAGCAACCTTAAATAATTCACACTGTCTGTTACTGGGAATGAAGTCACACATGGAAATAATATACAATTTAAAAAAACATTTAAAAAATCCACGATGGTAAAAAAGTCACAACTGCTATGTTCAAGAAAGTTACCTTTTCTGCTGTTCACTTTTACTAAACTCACATGGATATCTATGACTCACAGGATAATAATAATAATGATTATGGTACACATAAATTATGTGGTGTGTGTGTGTGTGTCTGTGTCTCCGTCCGTCCATCCCTCTCCTGTCCATACAGCACCTCAGAACTGAGCTAAATTTGGCACACATATACTTTTACGGGGAGTGACATAGGCTACTGATCTCCCAATGGGACTCTCTGTGTCATCTGTCACCTGCACCAGAAGGTCATCAAAGCAGCCATTTCCTGCGCCTGTACAAAGTGGTCATCATCATCCTCCCTCAAATATGGGGATTCCATCAGATCTACCTTTCCAGCTCAGGATGCTTCAGTTTCCTGTCAAGCTATGCTTTGCCACATCAACAAGGATCAGGGACAGACCCTCAAAGCCATTGGCATGGATCTCTCTGAGCCTTCTTTTTCACATGACATGTTCTCCATGGCAGCTTCATGAACTGGAACCCATGAGAATGTCTTACTCTTCACACCAAATGGAGAGACAAGAAACATGGTGTACCACAAGGTGCTGTAAATGTGCCATCTTTTCTTGAGGCAGCTTGAGTCACACCTGTTCAGTTCTGTGGAATGCAGGATAGGTGGGAGGTGATAGCTTTGTTGGTAAAGATGACGTTTTCCTTTCAGTGTCTGAATCAAACGGCAGGTATTTGGCTATTGTATAGTATAATAATAATAATAATAAGAAGAAGAAGAAGAAGAAGAGGAATAGATTCTTAATCCTCTAGTTGCTCCTGGTGTGTTTGAGCGCCTTGCATTGCATCACCTTAACAATGGTGAGTGAGTGTGTCTGTGTGAATGTGTGAATGCGAGTCATCATTGTTTACCGCTTTGAGATCTGATGGGATGGGAAAGAGAAATATACTTAATGCAGTCCAGTAGTAATAATAATAATATAAATATATCTGGTGTGTTTTGTTGTTGTTGTTGCACATGCACGTCAGTATGCACAGTGAACAGTTCACACTGAAATCTGATATTGGCCACATTAAAAACAGGACAACAAAAAAATCAGATCTGACCAGTAGATTGTAATTTAGCATTATGGCCTACAGTGTGAATGTAGCATTACATTTTGAGCGGAATCTGTCAAAGAAAGTCAGGGCGGGGGGGGGGGGGGGGGGGGGGGTCATTGTTTTGCTTTAACATCATCTTCTTCTTCGTCTTTCGGCTGTTCCGTTAGGGGTCGCCACAGCAGATCAATCGTTTCCATCTCACCCTGTCCTCTGTATCTTCCTCTGTCTCACCAACCACCTGCATGTCCTCCCTCAACACATCCATAAACCTCCTCTTGGTCTCCCTCTTCTCCTCCTGCCTGGTGGCTCCATCATCAGCATCCTTCTCCCTATATACCCTGGGTCCCTCCTCTGCACATGTCCAAACCATCTCAATCTCGCCTCTCTGACTTTGTCTCCAAGCCGTCCCACCTGAGCTGTCCCTCTGATATGTTCATTCCTAATCCTGTCACCTCCAGCTCGCTCCTGTCTTTTTGTTAGTGCCACCGCCTCTAAACCGTCCAACATAGCTGGTCTCACTACTGTCTTGTAAACTTTCCCTTCACTCTTGCTGATATTCTTCAGCCATAAATCACTTCTGCCACCTTTCTCCACCCACTCCACCCTGCCGCACTCTCTTCTTCCCCTCTCTCCCACACTCTCCATGACTTTTGAACAGTTGACCCCAAATATTTAACTCATCTACTTTCACCACTTCTACTCCTTGTAACTGCACTATTCCACTGGGCTCCCTCTCATTCACACACATGTACTCAGTCTTGCTTCTACTGACTTTCATTCCTCTTCTCTCCAGAGCATATCTCCACCTCTCCAGACTAGACTCTACTTGCTCTCTACTCTCACTACAGATCACAATGCCATCTGTAAACATCATAGTCCATGGGGACTCCTGTCTAATCGCATCCGTCAACCTGTCCATCACCACTGCAAACAAGAAAGGACTCAGAGCTGATCCTTGGTGTAATCCCACCTCCACCTTGAATGAGTCTGTCATTCCTACTGCGCATCTCACCGCTGTCACACTATTCTTGTACATGTCCTGCACTACCCTAACATACTCCTCTGCCACTCCAGACTTCCTCATACAATACCACAGCTCTTCTCTTGGCACCCTATTATAAGCTTTTTCTAAGTCCACAAACACACAATGTAAGTCTTTCTGGCCTTCTCTGTACTTCTCCAACAGTATTCTCAGAGTTTCTGTGTAGGCTCTCAGGTGTCCAGGTGGTTTCCATAGTAGAGAAGCTTGAATCTTCGACTGGACTGGTTGCTTGACATGATGGACGTTTCACTTCAAATTGCAGAAGCTTCCTCAGCTAAATTCTTGCGCTGGTAGTCTGACCTTCTGTCTTGATCTTGTAGAGAAGAAATAAACCAGAGGCCAACAAAAGCGGAGTTTTTTAACCTACCAGACCCCTCCTACGAGAGGCCACCTGCTATAGGCTAGTGACTAAACAATAGCTCTAATTAGCACCTATTGTGCTCTAGTTAGCACTCTCCTAAGGATGGGATGGAAGCCTCCCCTGATGGCTCCCTTGACGCACTCTCCTGATGACCGTGAATGACTCATTACAGAACAAAAGACTGAAACTGCTTTGACCTGATTACCCCATTGTAAACAGGGGACAAAGCGTGTCTCAGACCCCCTCCCCGGTTAAGGCTGGGTTTCAACTGTTTTACAAAGAATGCTTCCTTGACACCTCCTCAAAACCATTTCTTCTCTCTGGCTAAGATTTTAATTTCCTTGTCCTCAAATGTGTGGTTAGTGTCTTTCAGGTGGAGATGAACTGCAGACTGAGGTCCACTGGCGACCTCTCTGCGGTTCTGGTATAGCCTCTTGTTTAAGGTTGCTTAGTCTCACCTATGTAGTATTCATTACAGTTTTCCTGACAGCTGATATAATACACTACATTGCTCTGTTTGTAAACTAGGGATCCTGTCCTTAGGGTGAACTAATTCTGTCTCAAGGTGTAAACCGGTTTAAAGTAAACTGGGGATTTTGTGCTGTCTGAAGATCCTCTGTAGTTTTCCCCTACTCCTGCTAAATAAGGAGAGACACTCCTCTCTTCTTGTCTCCGTCTCCTGTCTATCTGGTCTCTTTGTTTTCTGGGACTTCTGCACTTTGTCCAGGGAACCATCGTGGGTACCCACATACTGTGAGGGCTTTCCGTACAAGTTGTTCTTTAGGCCCTTCCCTCTGCAGTTGTGGGCACCTGTAGGGCTGTGTGTTGAAGAGTACTGATCACACAGAGCTTGTGTTCAAGGGGGTGGTTTGAGCCAAGAGCAGATATTGGTCAGTGTGAGTGGGTTTTCTGTAAACCTCTGTCTGGAGCTGCTGTCACTCTAATCGTAACATCACAGTCAAGAAGGCTAAATGGTTGTTTCTGACATCCTCACATGTGAACTTGATATTGGAATCCACCGAATTGATGTGTTTCTGTAAAGTCATCGACCTCCTGTTGCTTGATTTTAACCCATGTGTCATCGACCTATCTGAACCAGTGACTGGGAGAGATGCCCGTGAACGACGTCAAGGCTGTCTTCTCACTCGCTCCATGTACAGATTGGCCACAATGGGGGATACCAAGACCCCTCCCACAACCATGAATCTGCCTGTAGTAATTCCCCCTTTTGCCACTTCTCTTTTCGCCTTATGCCACATCTCCTTGTACTCTGTCTACTTTCTTCATCTCTCCGACTATCCCAGAACTTTTTTGCCAACCTTTTTCTCCTTATGCTTTCCTGGACCTCTTCATTCCACCACCAAGTCTCCTTGTCTCCTTCCACTGTCCAGATGTCATACCCAGTACTGTCTAGCTGTCCTCCTCACAACATCTGCAGTACTTTTCCAGTTGTCCAAAATTGCTTCCCCTCCAACCAATGCTTCTCTCACCTGCTCACTAAATTTCACACAAGTCTTCCTCCTTCAGCTTCCACCATCTGATCTTGTTGAGCTCACTCTCTTTCTTCTCTTTACCTCTAAAGTCATCCTACAAACAACCATCCTATGCTGTCTAACAACACTCTCTCCTGCTACCACCTTACAGTCTGTGATTTCCTTTAGCTTGCATCTCCTATAAAGATATGTAGTCCACCTGTGTGCACCTTCCTCCACTCATGTTACCCTGTGCTCCTCCCTTTCTTAAAGTAGGTATTCACCACAGGCCATTTCCATCCTTTTGCAAATCAACTACCATCTGTCATTCCCCATTCCTATCCTTGATACCATATCTAACCCAGTACTCCTATCACCTCTGTTCCCTTCACAACATGCCCATTGAAGTCTGCTTCTATCACCACTCTTTCAAGCTTGGGTTCACTCTCCACCACCTCATCTAACACACTCCAGAAATCTTTCTCCTTCATCTCACAACCTACCTGTGGGGCATATGCACTGATGATATTCATCATCACTCCTTCAATTTCCAACTTCACACTCATCACCCTGTCAGACACTCACTTAACCTCCAACACACTTTTAACATACTCTTCCTTTAAAATGACCCTAACCCATTTCTCTTCCTGTTCTCCCCATGTACAACAACTTGTACCACACCGCCGATGCTCCTGCTCTTACTTCCCTTCCACTTGGTCTCTTGCACACACAATATGTCTACCTTTCTCCTCTCCATCATACCAGCCAGCTCTCTACCTTTACCAGTCATACTACTAACATTCAAAGTCCCCACTCTCATTTCCACCCTTCTAGTTTTCTTTTTCTCCCACTGTTTGCGGAAACGTTCTCCTCCTCTTCTTCGTCGTCTTCGCCCAGCAGTAGCCCAATTTCGACTGGCACCTGTTGGGCAACAGCACCGGTGGCGAATGTTGTTAACCGGGCCTCGACTGATCCGGTATGGAAATTCGATTCTTAGTCTGCATAGTTGGGTTGGCTTGTTTTACGTTGGATGTCCTTCCTGACGCAACCCTCCTCATTTATCTGGGCTTGAGACCGGTACTCAGAATGTACTGGCTGCACACCCCATGTGCCTGAGTTGTTTTGCTTAACATCGTAATACCACAAAAAGTCACATGCACAGAACAAAACAATGTGTGTCGAATCGCAGTAGGCGTGTTATGATGTGTGTAGGATCCTGATAGGCATGTTGTGATGCATGTCGGATCGCGATAGACATGTCATGATGTGTGTGGGATCCTAATGGGCGTGTCGTGATGTGTGTCAGATCCTAATAGGCATGTCGTGATGTGTGTGGGATCCCGATAGGCGTGTCGTAATGTGTGTGGGATCCCGATAGGCGTGTCGTGATGTGTGTCTGATCCCGATAGGCGTGTCGTGATGCGTGTCTGATCCCGATAGGCGTGTCGTGATGCGTGTGGGATCCCGATAGGCGTGTCGTGATGCGTGTCGGATCCCGATAGGCGTGTCGTAATGCGCGTCGGATCCCGATAGGCGTGTCGTGATGCGCGTCTGATCCCGATAGGCGTGTCGTGATGCGCGTCTGATCCCGATAGCGTGTCGTGATGCGCGTCTGATCCCGATAGGCGTGTCGTGATGCGCGTGGGATCCCGATAGGCGTGTCGTGATGCGCGTCGGATCCCGATAGGCGTGTCGGATCCTGATCAGCGTGAAGTTACACCTCTGTTATAGACTATATTGGATGTGTTTGCATTTTGTGTGTGTGTGTGAGAATGTCTCCTTGTATCAGATACATTATTAATTTATCATTACTATTTTATATGATTGTGTGTCTTTTTTTTATTCCTTTTATTTATTTCACTTCTTTTACCTTTTTATGGTTACATTTTTTTTGTGTTTTAATCTTATTTCATTTTATTCTGTTTTTAAATGATGTTTGTGAAGCGCCTTGAGGCGATTACTCATGATTTGGTGCTATATAAATTAATAAATTATTATAATTATATTATTATATTAAATCTTGCAGTCATATTTGGATATATTCTTATTTTATTTACGGCTCTGTGTGAGTAACTATAACTGGTTTGCACTGTGTTCCCAGTATGTTTGTGTGCCTGTGTTTGAGAGGAGGCGGTTCTTGTGTGGCCTTGTGTGGTAGTAACTCATCCGGCTGTTAATTGTGTTAGCATCACAGCTGTTTGCGTTGCCAGATTGGGAGCAGTGCTACAGGGCCCTTCTGCTTCTCTCCACTGGGGAGCTTCCAGACCTCCTCATTCCCACTCATCCTCATCAGGCTTTTACTTTTTCTTTCTCCCTCTGTCTGTCTCTTTCTGTCTTTCTGTCTCACTCTCCTTCCTCTGTCTCAGTCTCTATATTTTGTTCTCGTTCTCGTCCTCTCTTGGGAACAGGCATTCCTCCACATGCTGTTCGTCTCTCTCCGTGTGTCTACACACAACAGGCATCGTAACAGACAGGTTCTGTCAGGGTGTTGGGTTGGGTGGCTCCTCCTCCAGACCCCCCGTGTGGAGGGCAGATGGTGGGTCACCTCTGCTGTAGCTCTTTGCACTTTTTTTTTCTTGGTGCACATGTCAGGGTGTCTCAGCACATCACAAAGATTGTTCAAAACAAGTCAAAATGTCCATATTAAAGAGGATGATGACCAAAAATGTGAAGTTCCTGCTGCTCTTGTTGCTGTCACGGTCCATCCACCTGCCTCACTTTTCTGTCAACAGGATTCCATGAAAACTAATTCAGTGTTATACTGGAGCGATTACATATCGAATAATTATCTGAGGATGCACAGGTTGTGCTGGTAAAACTCAAAAGCTTTTGATATATTTTCATATCAGTTGGGCTGCATATGTATCACACAGTTTTTTTTTTAGTTCCAATCCAGACAGAAATACAACTTTATATGTTGCAACAGTAGTATTAAATTTTATTTAAATAGAAATGTGAAAAGGCATTTTATTTTTTTTTTAAAGATGATCAAAATCCTCAAAAGTTCACTTTATCTCTCAGAGGATCATTTGACAGAAGTAGAACAAACTATGACCCCTGTACACATCCTGAAGCTTATTCCCAAGTCACATGGTGTAAAGAGGCTCTCATCATCTTGTGGAGTCTCAGTGACATCATGCACCATCTCAGCCCTTTCTGGAACTAGTTTTGAGACCACTGGTGGATTTTAATGTCATGTGACCTCTGGGTCCACTCCTGTCATTTTTAATGATTGTGAATATATGTAGCTGGTAGAATAAAAACATACTGCTCCATTAGGGTTAGGGTCCCACAAATCTCAACTTTCATGTTGGGGCAGCACGGTGGCTTAGTGGTTCGCACTGATGCCTCACAGCAAGAAGGTTGTGTGCATGTTCTCCCCGTGTCTGCGTGTGTTGCCTCCAGTTTCCTCCCACAATCAAAACCCGCTTATTTAGGGTCTGCTCCTTTCTCTGCCCCTCAGCAAGGCAGCGTCTCTACATCTGGAGTTGGTCCCGGGCGCCAGACTGTGGGTGCACACTGCCCCTAGTGGTTGGATTGTGTCTAACTGTAATTAGGATGGTTAAATGCAGAGGACAGATTTTGTTTTTTGCATGAAATATGTACAATGACAATAAAGGCTCTGTTACATTAAGTTAAATTAAAAATTTTCACCCCCCGAACATCGTCACTGTAGTTGACTGATGTCTTCTTGAAGTTGTAAAGTGGCCTGCTAGTGTGTGCTGTGCCTGGAATACCAACCTGTCCTGTGGTTCTGTTGCCAGCTCGGCCCAACAGGTCACAGTGACTTCAGTGTTGTTTTGTCATCTGCCCCTGACATCTCTCCTCACATCTGCTTCACTGTGGACAGCCATCCCAAGGAGGACCCCCCACCCCCCCCACCCCGCCCCCAACCCCCTGGACATTAGCATCTGGGGTGGAGGCCGATATTACAGACAATAATGAGCTCTATAAAATGCACCTCCAGCACACTCACGAGGGGATAGTGATGTCATTTGGTATATTAGTTGGAATGTTTTTTGTTCATTCATCTGTGCAACATTTTAAAATAAATGGACCACATTAATATTGTGCTTTGATGCTCAGAGTGCTTTGTTTTGATGCCTCACATTCAGACATACACACACAGAGACACAGAGCAGCGTGCTGTCAGTGTACTTTGGTAGTAACGTGTGGATTAAGGGCTTTGCTCAATGACCTTTTGTGATTTTCCAGTTGAGAATCCTCCGGTCACTAAGCCACCGCTTTAACCACTTGACTAACACCTCCCCCACTGACATGGAACCAAACACACCAGGTAGTTTGGATCCCTAAAACACAAATACATATTTACAGTGAGGCAAAAAAGTATTTAGTCAGCCCCTCATTGTGCAAGTTCTCCTACTTAGAAAGATGAGAGAGGTCTGTATTTTTTTCATCATAGGTACACTTCAACTATGAGAGACAAAATGAGAAAAAAAATTCCAGGAAATCACATTGTAGGATTTTTAAAGAATTCATTTGTAAATTATGGTGGAAAATAAGTATTTGGTGATCCACAAACAAGCAAGATTTCTGGCTCTCACAGACCTGTAACTTCTTCTTTAAGAAGCTCTTCTATCCTCCACCTGTTACCTGTATTAATGGCACCTGTTGTAACTCGTTATCTGTATAAAAGACACCTGTCCACAGCCTCAAACAGTCAGACTCCAAACTCAACCATGGCCAAGACCAAAGAGCTGTTGAAGGACACCAGGAAGAACATTGTAGACCTGCACCAGGCTGGGAAGAGTGAATCTACAATAGTCAAGCAGGTTGGTGTGAATAAATCAACTGTGGGAGCAATTGTAAGAAAATGGAAGACATACAAGACCATTGATAATCTTCCTCGATCTGGGGTCTCCACACAAGATGTCATCCCGTGGGTGTCAAAATGATCATGAGAACGGTGAAGAAAAATCCCAGAACTACACGGAGGGATCTGATGAATGACCTGCAGAGAGCTGGGACCAAGTAACAAAGGCTACACACTACACAGAGAGGGACTCAAATCCTGCAGTGCCAGGTGTGTCCCCCCTGCTTAAGGACAGTCCATGTCCAGGCCCGTCTGAAGTTTGCCAGAGAACATTGGATGATCCAGAAGAGGATTGGGAGAATATCATGTGGTCAGATGAACCAGAATAGAACTTTTTGGTTAAAAACTCAGTGCTTGTCGTGTTTGGAGGGAAGAAGAATGCTGAGTTGCATTCCAAGAACACCATAATCTACTGTGAAGCATGGGGGTGGAAACATCATGCTTTGGGGCTGTTTTTCTGCAAAGGGGACAGGACGACTGATCCGTGTTAAGGGAAGAATGAACATGGCCATGTATCATGGATTTTAAGCCAAAACCTCCTTCCATCAGTGAGAGCATTGAAGATGCAACGTGGCTGGGTCTTCCAGCATGACAATGATCCCAAACGCACCGCTCAGGCAATGAAGGAGTGGTTCCGTAAAAAGCTTTTCAAGGTCCTGGAGTGGCCAAGCCAGTCTCCAGACCTCAACCCCATAGAAAATTAGTTGAGGGAGTTGAAAGTCCATATTGCCCAGTGACAGCCCCAAAAACATCACTGCTTTAGAGGAGATCTGCATGGAGGAATGGACCAAAATACCAGCTACAGTGTATGCAAACCTGGTGAAGACTTACAGGAAACCTTTGACCTCTGTCATTGCCAACAAAGATTATGTTACAAAGTATTGAGTTGAACTTTTGTTATTGACCAAATACTTATTTTCCACCATAATTTACAAATAAATTCTTTAAAAATCCTACAATGTGATTTCCTGGATTTTTGTTTTCTCATTTTGTCTCTCATAGTTGAAGTGTACCTATGATGAAAATTACAGACCTCTCTCATCTTTCTAAGTAGGAGAACTTGCACAATCAGGGGCTCACTAAATACTTTTTTACACCACTGTAACCTTTGGTGCAACTCTTTAGGTTTCTGATTCGTCCTGTCATCTTTTGTGGTTGTGAAACTTGGATGCTAACTTGTAGCCAGTTATCTGGGTCTGGGTCGTGGTGGCAGCAGAGCACGTAGCTCATCCCACACTTCCCTATCCTCAGCCAAGTCCTGTAACTCTTCCTGGGGGATCGCAAGGCGTTTCCAAGCCATCTGGAAAATATAATCTCTCCAGTGTGTCCTGGGTCTATGCTGGGGCCTCCTCCTGGATGGACATGCCTGGAAGACCTCCTTAGGGAGACAACCAGGGGCCATCTTCACCAGATGTCCAGACCACCTCAACTGGTTCCTTTCAATGCGAAAAAGTAGCAGCTCTACTCAGAGTCCCTCCTAGATAGTTGAGAGCTTCTCACCCTGTCCAGGAGTTTAAACTCAGATACCCAAAAGAGGAATCTTATTTCTCCCACTTGTATTCGCGATCTTGTTCTTTCAGTCATTACTTAAAGTTAATGACCTTAGGTGAGGACAGGGGTGTAAATCAGCTGGTAAATTGAGAGCCTTACCTTCTGGCTCAGCTGCTCCTTCACCACCACAGACTGGTACAGTGTCCATCAAATGTGAGTCACCACCCCAATCCGTCTATCGAATCTTTGAGTAACACCCAAATGATCCGCTGTCACCGACCAAATGGTCGATCCGCCCTGCCTTCACTGCGCATGTGTCATTTTGACTCTCTGAGTCTGACTCTCTACACCCAAAGTGATCAAAGGGAATAATGTGATTATTAACCATCAGATGACAAAGTAAAACCTCTTCAATCATTCTAAAGTCAGTTTTAAGCAGAAACGAGGCGATAATTGGTGAGTTGCTACTGACGCTTTGAAATGACGCATGGCGCTCTGATCGCTGCCCGTCTTTTATTATGAAATAATGCTGAAATGTATGTGGAAATGAATGTTGTACAAAGCTTCAGATTTCTGTCGCTGAGACAGATGATGACTGGAGGCACTTTGAAGCAGAAACGTGATAATCTGTGAACCGCGGCTAATGACACATGCGCAGGGGGACCCATTTTTGGGGGGACTGTTCGGCCAGCGACACCGGGACACAGGTGTCCAGTGCTGAAGGCCCAATCAACTCGTGGTTAGATGGCTACATTCCAGAGGTAGTCATGGACCTCTGCTAGCAGTCAGGCCCCAGGGCGCGTCTGTAGTGTGATGGATGTCGTCACACAAAACACCGGTGCAGGCTCCTTCTTCTGATCTTTGCACTTGAGTTTCACTATGAGCTTGTAAAAGTTACAAAATTTTATAAATCTGTGTAACTTGTTAAACCAAATATTCTCCACTGCTGCTTTGGTGGAGATTGAGGAAAATGTTTGTCCATTATGAAACCATAAGAGATGTTAAATAATAAATTTTGTGGATGCTTGGATCTCGAGCATAAAAATACATATTTGTTTTGTGACCTTGACTTTTAAGTGTGGAGTGCAGCCGAAGTGTTCATTCAGCAGTTACTATATTGTCTTCATTTTTTAAAGGAGCTCATTGAGTTTTAATCACTCCTGTATTCACAGAACATCCACAACCACAACAACGACACACTTTCTGACTCATATTCTGCTGCTTTCTTCAGTTTGTGGTTTTCTTTGTGCTTCTTTCTCTCTTCAGAGCGCCGCGCTTTAAAGGTTACCAACAACAGGACAGCCAAGAGCTTCTGCACTATTTACTGGACGCCATACGAGTTGAAGAAACAAAAGTGAGTTTCCACACACACATACAGCACACACCTTCCTTTAAGAGCTTTTAAAGGGCTTCAGCCACCTTTAATGCCCAGGGGATGCTCTTATATCCCCACCAAGGAATCACCTGGTCTGTCTGTCCATAAATCTGCTTTATGGATTTAAATGAGATGAAACATAAATATGTGGATGAAAGAAAAATCATTTTGGTCCCACATCATCAGTGGGAGGAAATTGCACTTATTTTATTGCATTTATTCATAATCATATCATGGATCCTGTACTGAATCGTATTGCTTTTGAAACAAGTATTGTCAAGCCATTAAAATTTGATCCATGGTCCACTTGTTGTCAGGCCGCCACGGTCAAAGGTCAGCTCAATCCAACTTTCACCTCTGTACGCTGTGACGTAGCTTTGCACGTCCAGAAGAATGAGGTATCAGGCCAAAACACAGCAGACGATAACATGCAGAAAGTGTCAGAGGAGCATCAGAACTTTTCATTTATACACAGCAGTTTTCTGAAGAAATCCTTAAAAATGTTTTGTTTTTACCTTAAGATTAATTTCTGATTACTGTACATTTTGTAGTAAAAAAAAAACTTTCTTACAATAGAAAACTTGTAATTAACCCCTTAACGCCTATTGTCGCATATATCTACAATATTTGACTCAAATATGCAACAGTCGCAAATTTGCAACATACCATTATTATATTATAACATTATAACATAAATTATTACCAAAATACCATTTATTTTTTGTGCAAAAGTGAAATTAATAATCTCAACATTATTTACCATCTACTTGAAGGCAAAAACACACACAAAACATTTTTTATATACAGCTATATAAATTCAGGCATTAAGGTAGTTTTAAGTTAAAAAAAAAAAAAAAGAAAAAAGGAAATATTTTTTAAAAATCTTTGTTTATCTGCAAATTAAAACCATAACTTATCTGTTGTTTTTGTTTTAGATTAGATGATTTTTTGATTAACATTATAATGAAACATGGACAGTTATTTTTAGACAAATAAAATAGCATGAAAAGTAATGTGTACATTTTTAAGTCTGGTAGATTCATTCATCCATTCATTCATATCTGCATTTCAAACAGGAAAAAAGACACTGAAAATAAATCTAAATATTTATTCTAAACACAACAGGAAATGGTTCTTTGCCATTCTGCACCTACAGTCCCTCTGATCACCACCTCATTCATACACAGATGTTAGGAAGATTACATAAAAACTCTGACACAGACAACAAATGAGACACCAAAGGAAACAGGTTACAGTTTCTAAGATCTTTTGTTATTTAAAGCTTTAAAGGTATGTGTCATACAGAGTGTAGGTCTGAAGACAAAATGCAAGTACATTCAGTTTTCATGCCACTTATATACAGTCCCAAAATGTGTCAAAGTCCATTGAATGAAATCATTTGATAGCATAAGACAGTCAGTCTCAAAGTCTATTGCTAGTCATTCATTATACACTGATGAAATAATGTCACATAGCATAAGACAATTTTTCATTAAAATAAATCATAAAATGAGTAATAAAATTCAGTAATTCACTAAAATTCAATTTTTGCACATTTTTCCAAGAGTGCTGCAGTATAACCAGCAGGACCCCACTGATGTGTGCAGCAAATTTTGTCACTACATCATGCGGTAGTGTTCAGAATAATTAGTGCTATGTGACTAAAAAGATTAATCCAGGTTTTGAGTATATTTCCTATTGTTACATGGGAAACAAGGCACCAGTAGATTCAGTAGATTCTCACAAATCCAACAAGACCAAGCATTCATGATATGCACACTCTTAAGGCTATAAAATTGGGCTATTAGTAAAAAAAAAAGTGGAAAAGGGGGTGTTCACAATAATAGTAGCATCTGCTGTTATGCTACAAACTCAAAACTATTATGTTCAAACTGCTTTTTTAGCAATCCTGTGAATCACTAAACTAGTATTTAGTTGTATAACCACAGTTTTTCATGATTTCTTCACATCTGCGAGGCATTAATTTTGTTGGTTTGGAACCAAGATTTTGCTGGTTTACTAGTGTCCTTGGGGTCATTGTCTTGTTGAAACACCCATTTCAAGGGCATGACCTCTTCAGCATAAGGCTACATGACCTCTTCAAGTATTTTGACATATCCAACTGATCCATGATACCTGGTATGTGATATATAGGCCCAACACCATAGTAGGAGAAACATGCCCATCATGATGCTTGCACCACCATGCTTCACTGTCTTCACTGTGATCTGTGGCTTGAATTCAGAGTTTGGGGGGCGTCTCACAAACTGTCTGTGGCCCTTGGACCCAAAAAGAACAATTTTACTCTCATCAGTCCACAAAATATTCCTCCATTTCTCTTTAGGCCAGTTGATGTGTTCTTTGGCAAATTGTAACCTCTTCTGCACATGTTTTTATTTAACAGAGGGACTTTGCAGGGGATTTTTGCAAATAAATTAGCTTCACACAGGCGTCTTCTAACTGTCACAGCACTTACAGGTAACTCCAGACTGTCTTTGATCATCCTGGAGCTGATCACTGGGTGAGCCTTTGCCATTCTGGTTATTCTTCTATCCATTTTGGTGGTTGTTTTCTGTTTTCTTCCACGCGTCTCTGGTCTTTTTGTCCATTTTAAAGCATTGGAGATCATTGTAGATGAACAGCCTATAATTTTTTGCACCTGCGTATAAGTTTTTTTCCTCAGACTTTCAAAGAGAAAAGCATGTTCAACAGGTGCTGGCTTCATCCTTAAATAGGGGACACCTGATTCACACCTGTTTGTTCCACAAAACTGATGAACTCACTGACTGAATGCCACACTACTATTGTGAACACCCCTTTTGTACTTTTTTTTTTACTAATAGCCCAATTTCATAGTCTTAAGAGTGTGCATATCATGAATGCTTGGTCTTGTTGGATTTGTGAGAATCTACTGAATCTACTGGTACCTTGTTTCCCATGTAACAGTAAGAAATATACTCAAAACCTGGATTTCTCTTTTTAGTCACATAGCACTACTATTATTCTGAACACTACTGTATAACATTGACACTACTGAAAATTTAAAGGTGATAGAGAGAGGTTGAATGGGGCATTAATCCTTGTTCTGTGATGTGATATGTAGCCCAAAAAAAAATTGGTTGGGTCTGTAATGGCTCAGAACCTTCCTAAAAGGCTCTCTGAAACAGCTATGTTACTATGCTGGGTTTAGAATGCCTCGTTTGCCTTTAATGGCGTCTTTTGGAGCTTATTTGGCAACCTCATTATGAAATGCAAGTAGGTGGCGCTGATCGCTTGCCGTTGTTTGATTGGCTGCCCTTGCTCTCACTGAAAAGAAAGCATTATTTATTTTCATTGCTTTTATATTTTCTGTTGTGTTTCTATTCAGGTTTTTTTGCCTCTTTCTCTAAAATTGTATATAAAATCAATATATTTTAATATATAAACAAAAATAAATTTAAGAAATATTACAATTTGTGCACCCGAACATGATTACAGCTGCAATGCTAACTTTTAACATTGAAAATGCCATAGACATGCTAACGCGTTAGCATCACTCCCCTTTTAAGTTATAAAATACATCTGTCAACTGTTTCAGAAGAACATAACAGGTCGGTTTAACATAGAAATACTCACAGATGTATGCTCTTTAGGGTTTTAGCGGGGGAAAATTAAGCAAAAGAAAGAAAGAATAATCGAAGCATTGCTTCAATCTGCGAAGCACTGCTTCGATTGGTTCAAGGTTCAAAGCAAAGCCGCGCTGCAGAAAAGTTGTTTACGGACCCGCTGCAGGGTCTGTAATCAATACAGAAATTATCATTTTCCTGACAAACACCCTCCAAAACAACGGCCACTCTGAAGGACCGATCATAATTGTTAAGCACAAAGCTTATTGATGTCGTGGATCGAGTCATTTCTTAACATACCCAAAAGGATCCGGTTCTCGATACACATCCCTAGCTGCTAAGGGGTTAGCTCATTCCCTTTAGAGGAACAAACCAGAGCTAACGTGCCATTCTAACGTGCAATTCTTACAACAGGAATATGGCACAACACAAATTTAAAACAAAATAAACTGTGATACTCACAGGCTGTACTGATTGCTGGGGTTGATTTTGTCGCAGTCGGAACTGACCCTCTACTGAGTATTAAATGCCGACTGAAGCCAGCTCGAAATCGTGCAAGGTTTGTGAAACAGTCCTCCGTGAAATGCGCAGAGCAAAGAAATAGTCTGCGGTTGTATGTACTGGGGATGCGGTTAAAAATGAATAAAAGCCAGTGATCGCGTACATTGCTTTCCGTGGGAAGAGCGTAGTCCGCTAAAACAGCCTGGGAAAGAACACCTGTAGCTCACCATTGCTCCTCTTCGAGTGTTACGAATGGGTGGGCACAACCTTATGAATAATTAATTTCGAAGGGGCGTGTGTGAAAGGGGGGGGTGGGTGTGGTGGGGGGGGGCTATTGGTGAAAATGTGACGCAGTGTTTCCCTCAAAAACAGATTGGCCTGTTTTCTAGGAGCAATTCAAAAAAGGAGAAATACTTGAAACAGAGGTTCTGAAACTTGCTGGCACTTCGTGTGTTTTCCCCACAGCGGGGAGACTCTGAACTAACACCAAAAACAAGAAAAAGATGATTTTGATTCTCTATCCCCTTTAAACAATAAAAAAAATTCTCCAAATTGTTTCACAATGACATTTTTCCAAATTGAGTGCTGTAGTATAACCAGCAGGAGACCACCGATGTGTTCAGTGAATTTGGTGACGCCACACCTGAATTTATTGAATATTTTTCTGGTGTCTTGTTTTTGCACTTTTTAGACGGTCCCTAAGCTTCCGTTTCTCTGCCATCTGCTTGTTCACATCAGTATTATTTTTCCAGCTCAGAGGACGGCTCATATGGATAAAAATAAGGTTGTAGCTTGTTGTCTGCCATCCTGAGGTTAGAAACTAGTGCTGTTTGTTTTTCTACAATGTTTCTCTTAAGATTAGCCGTTTTACCGAAGGGGGAGGTTTGTCCTCTCTGAGTTTGACAGGTGGACCGTCCCAGTCAAACTCCTCACTTGACACCGTCCCCAGAGCGGGACACACCTAGTGGGACATTTTGTGAGACCTGCATTCACATTTTATGAGATATTTTTTCCAGTATTCACGTTTTTTCATGTTTTGGGGCTTAACACAGCTCTCTCTACCAGTTGAGTTATTGCTGCCCCAAAGATGAGGTGTCCTCTTCTTCCTTCTGGACTTCAGGTTTTGGTGTTCAATTCTATCACTGGAAGTTTTTGAAATAGATCTTTACAAGGTTCTCTGCACAGCAAGTGTTGAAATGTTCCTGATGTGGGACAAGTGAAGAAATATATTTTTTAAAATTCAAAGAAACATGAAACAGTAAAAGTTAATTACACTAAAAACGTTAAGTTATTTAAAGTCGAGACTCTTTTTGTAGTCACAGCAGTAACAATTAAAAAACCGAGGGGCTTTATTTGGTAAAAATAGATTGAACAATTTACAAATATAAAACGTTCACTCAGCTCAACTGACTGAAGCTAAAAGGCTATGGTAACATTAGCTGATAAATCTTCAGCAGTGTACTGCGTCGTTTTATTTTCAGATTCCTTACCTCAGACAAATTTGCACTTGCTCCATTGCTCAAACTGGGTGTGTGTATATATCCAAAAGTGAAGAATCTCAGATTGTGTCTGTTCAATCACACCGGGTGCTATGTGTCATTCTGCCTGGGTCTCTGGCCTGGACGCCAGCCCCTGCTGCCCGGCCTCACTCCGAACAGTCGCTGAATAAAGCTCCTCCCAGCACGATGATGTCCGTTACCCTTTCTTCTGCTTTTTTCTCTTAATTGTGGTTATGACTGGCAGATTGAGTGTTTCACTTTTAACTGTTGTGAGTCCATGATTGCGCTTGTCCATGTTGTTCAATAAGCCCTTGAATAGCCAGATAGTGATGTAGAACTCTCTGTGCATCATTGCCACGTCCAGCACGTTCAATGAAAGCGAAGGCATCAAAATGTTCGACTGACGCATTTGACGTGAAAGGCCCTTAAATGATGTATAATATGCAAACAGATTACATCAAAGATAACTGCTTCTATACTTGAGAATAATTTGTTTCTTTCATCTTAGATGTCAGATATATTTAAAACAAATGGTAACAGGTGTATCGTGATACATATCTTATTATGGAGTTAGTGTGTTGTTCCACCTTTATTCAGTGACTGACTAATCCTTTCAGCGTTGGTCGAGACTTACCGTCATGCTTGTAGCTTTGTGTTTGTGAGAGGCGTGTGTGCCCTTTTTGGTTGGTGCCATGTTTTTGGCACTCCCACTCCACCACCCCTTCACAGGGCATTAAGAGAACCTTCAGCAGGCCTTTGGAGGGCTGAGTGGGCCCCTGTGGCCCCACCAGTGGCTCTGTGAACCTAGGAGGAGACGTTAGCGGGTATGTTTAGTGGTCAGGGAGGGGCAGCAGGCGCAGCTCCTCTTTTCCATTCAAACTTGTGAACGCTGACAGTTGTGCCACTTAGGGGGGCTTGCAAGTGGCACAACCGGCATCATTGTGTGATCTTGGGAAACCCACAGCTGCTTCACTGAACACTAGCTTCATCGCTGACCTGCTGCTGTGAGGCAGCTTGTGTATCATTGACATTGATTTGTGAATTTGAATGACTTCCATTCAGATTTGAACCTTCAGGATGATCACAGAAACAACTGTAATTTAAAGAATTAAATAAAATATAGATATGTTTATTTGAAATGGGACAGTGCATATTAATGAACATTGTTACATGTAAATATGCCGGATTATAGCAAGATGCTAATTTCCATCTGTAGTCCCAGTAACATAGAAAGACTAGGAACACACAACATACCAAAATAAATTAATCATGACAGAAAACAATTAAAACAGAATATACATACAAATATTTACAATTCAAAGTAGCAACAATTGATCGTTAATAAGCAGCCGACAGGTGGAGGAACCAAAAGAGTTTTATGATGATGGGTGATTGAGGTGCAAAAGTTCTGTATTAAAGTGACAAGTGCTACGTGCAGAGTGCTTCAGTGCCTGGTTGTAATTACACATTACAGTACTGGGTTGTACTGCACGTTGGCCAATACACTCATTTGCACGTGCACAAGTGTAAATATTGCACAGGGTGATATACACAAGTTTATTGTGTAAAGACTACTAAACCATTTAATAAATAAAGTACACAAGGGTATTGTGTACATATAACTGAAACAGAAACTCGAGTGGTGCCTCCACAGGTGAATTGTGTTTTAGGCTCCAGATGGTTGCATGTCTGATTTGTCAGTAACCAAACTTTCAATTGTCCTTTGAAAGTAGTGAAAGTGGTGCTCTGCCTGATTGTGACTGGGAGGTTGTTCCAAGCTTGTCCACCTTTAATGGAGAACACGTTCTGACCATAGGTGGTCCTTCTATGAGTCATCTCACAGTCACCTCTGGTGTCAGCTCTGTGAGTCTTTTTATGCGTATGAATTCTTTAACAGGAGTTGGTGCTGGTCCATATAAACATTTATATATGAAACAGGCATATTTGAATACCTTCAGAATTGCAAAGTCTAGAAACTTGTGCTTTTCCAAGGTCATTGCTGTTTTTGTTGAAATTCTGCTAATTTCACTGATTTTTTGGGGGGGTGCACGAACTGGATTTTTGCAGATATTTTCAAACTCATTTTGGCTGATACAATATATAATGAATGGCTGCTTAAAGCCTCCCTCACTCAGGTCATGTCTGAACCGAAGGCTTAAAAGTCCTGTTCTGTGGGCAGATTACACGAAAATCCCAACAAGCCAAATTTCCCATAATGCATTTCTGGTTGTCTGTGCATCTTGGAAACGATGACGTCCTGCTGACATCACGCCCGTTCTTACAGGGAGAAGCACGTGTCAGACTGCTTCATCATATCTGCAGATGACCATCATTAAACTTCTGATCTGTTATCAGCCCATGTTTGCTCATGTCATTTTCTGAAGTGTCCAGGTGTAATACTCCACATTCAGAGTGGATACCTTCCTTCTGTGCTTGTTCTTCCAGAGTGCACTGACCGTGACGTTGCCCAGTCCAGAGCCCCTGACCACGGCCATGTTTCTCTTCCTCCAGAACATGAAAGATCTGGGAAAAGTCTGGTCAATCCCAAGATCCTTTTCAACCAGCTCTGCCAGAAGTAAGTCACATTACTTTCCTCATCATTCTGATAAATCAGGGGTCTCAAACTGATTCCAGAAAGGGCCCAGAGGGTGCAGGCATTCTTTGCAACCACCCACTCCACCACCAGGTGATTTCACTGATAACTGATTCCACCTGCTCAAAGTGATGATTATCAGTGAAATCTCCTGGTAGAAGAAAACCTGCAACCTCTGGGCCCTTTTGGGAATCAGTTTGAGACCCTTGTTATAAATATTTTCTCAACTTTAACTCTGGAGCTCAACTTTAGCTCAGCCATTTGTGAATGGCTGAGCCTTTTGGGGATGCTCCTTTATACCCAATCACGATGTTCACCTGTTTCCAATTAGGTGTTCTTTGAACATTCATCAACTTTCCCAGTCTTTTGTTGCTCCGTCCCAACTTTTTTGAAATGTGTTGCAGGCATCCATTTCAAAATGAGCAAATTTTGCACAAAAAAAATAAAGTTTATCAGTTTGAACATTAAATATTTTACAAAGACAAAATATTAAATATCTTGTCTTTGTGGTGTATTCAGTTGAATATAGTAGGCAGAAGAGGATTTGCAAATCATTGTATTCTGTTTTAATTTACCTTTTACACAACGTCCCAACTTCATTGGAATTGAGGTTGTCGTTGTTCTGCTTGTTGCTCTTCTGTTGTGTCACCTGTGTCACATCCAGGATCCAAGTCAGGATCTGCATGGCTGTGTGACGAGGTGCAGTTTTTTGCTTTTCTTTTTTTGACCAGTGTGAATGCCTGGCTGGCTGGGGTCTTGTGTGAGCCTGTGTGTACGTTTGAGGGCCCTGTAGTGTGTAGAAGTGCAGGTGGGTGGCTGCAGCGTTTCATACCGGATGACTGCGACCGTCTCTGGTGCTGCTTTGACAGTTAATCTGGTACCTACTTTTCATCAGACAGGCCTCATTGTGCCTTTGTGTTGATGTTGGCTGGCACCTCACCTGGTACCACCTCAGCTTGCACTGCGCATGCAGTCAATTGTGCATTCAGACAGCAATCATTGCACACACACGGTCCTGATTTTAATTTACACCACTGGCCTGCATTTAAATTGAATTTGGTGACTTCATGCCTCAGCAGTCATTAGCTGTGTACCGCAAACACCACAGCTGAACTTTTACACAGGCCAGTACATAACTGGGCCTAATATCAGTGTTTTCAGTGGTATTTTATTGCTTGGCTGTTTGGCTATTTCTGGAAGTCATGCTTTTGCCTTTGAATATTTGTAATAAATTAAATAAAATTTGACAACAATTGATATGGAAGCTACAAATGTCTGACCTTGAATAGAAATCTGAAACATCGTGTAAATATTGGGCCTGATCTGGAATAGCTCCGGTTACATTTTGAAGTGGGAAGACATGATAGACAGAGTTGGGACTTTGCAAGCTTCAGCTGTGTCTTGAAAATGGTTTGTAAGTGATTTTCTGAAAGCTGTACCTTAGGGTTGAATGATAGGACGTGCTACGTTGCTGTCTAACGGTGGTCTTCTCTGGATTAGGCACTGTTACCCCCTGAAGTGTTTTTGCCTAAAGTCTCGTTGTGAAGATGTGTAACATGCGCAGTACACATCCACAAATAATGGTGTCCTCTTGTTTCTGTTTCTCCACCAGCTTGATTTAAGAAACTAATCTTGAGAGTCAGATTTTGTAAGGAAAACTTTGTAATTGACTGTTTTTAACTGTTTGGAAGAGATCAGAACTTGACCTTTGACCTGAGCTGGGGAGAGTTTCTTCACACGAGGACTGTTTTCTGTTTATATGGACTAGACTAAGGTCTGTCAGACTCATCCATCGTGCAAATGAAGCACATTAATTCAGGTCTGTAACTTTTAGCTGAAAGCACAGTGTGAATCTGCTGCTGTATTGTGGTGTAGCGGGGATATAAGGCTAACATCGTGCGTTTTTGGTATGAAAACATGAAACTTGGCACACTTGTAGAGTGACCGCAGGTGAGCATTTCTGGATATGGAAACAAGTTGGCAGAGCCCCTTGGTGTCTTTGGCAACTAATGTTTTGCCAACTAACCGTATTCATGAACCATCCTAATATTGGGATAACTTTACATTTCTTAATATCAAGTCAGGAAACTTGGCAAATTTTGAAAGGAGAACATGGTAAATATAATAAAAGTATTAAAAATTTCATAAGAGCCCCCTGGTGACAGATACGTAAGCAGTGCTGGTGTCGTTGGTCCATATTGTGATATGAAACCGTCTCATCCATTGTGTATTATCTGAAAGTGTAAACTTTACAATATTGGATGAAAAGCAAATTGTAGAAAAGAGAATGAAGTAAAGGTGAACTAGCTTAAACCAAAACAAACTCTTTGGGAATATTTGCAAGTGATCTACAACCCCTGGCAAAAATGATGGAATCGCCGGCCTCGGAGGATGTTCATTCAGTTGTTTAATTTTGTAGAAAAAAGCAGATCACAGACATGACACAAAACTAAAGTCATTTCAAATGGAAACTTTCTGGCTTTAAGAAACACTATAAGAAATCAAGAAAAAAAATTGTGGCAGTCAGTAACAGTTACTTTTTTAGACCAAGCAGAGGAAAAAAATATGGACTCACTCAATTCTGAGGAAAAAATTATGGAATCATGAAAAACAAAATAACGTTCCAACACATCACTAGTATTTTGTTGCACCACCTCTGGCTTTTCTAACAGCTTGCAGTCTCTGAGGCATGGACTTAATGAGTGACAAACAGTACTCTTCATCAATCTGGCTCCAACTTTCTCTGATTGCTGTTGCCAGATCAGCTTTGCAGGTTGGAGCCTTGTCATGGACCATTTCTTCAACTTCCACCAAAGATGTTCAATTGGATTAAGATCGGACTATTTGCAGGCCATGACATTGACCCTATGTGTCTTTTTGCAAGGAATGTTTTCACAGTTTTGCTCTATGGCAAGATGCATTATCATCTTGAAAAATGATTTCATCATCCCCAAACATCCTTTCAATTGATGGGATAAGAAAAGTGTCCCAAATATCACGTAAACTTGTGATTTATTGATGATGTAATGACAGCCATCTCCCAGTGCCTTTACCTGACATGCAGCCCCATATCATCAATGACTGTGGAAATTTACATGTTCTCTTCAGGCAGTCATCTTATAAATCTCATTGGAACGGCACCAAACAAAAGTTCCAGCATCATCACCTTGCCCAATGCAGATTCAAGATTCATCACTGAATATGACTTTCATCCAGTCATCCACAGTCCATGATTGCTTTTTCCTTAGCCCATTGTAACCTTGTTTTTTTCTGTTTAGGTGTTAATGATGGCTTCGTTTAGCTTTTCTGTATGTAAATCCCATTTCCTTTAGGCGGTTTCTTACAGTTCGGTCACAGACGTTGACTCCAGTTTTCCTCCAGTTTCCTCCCATTCGTTCCCATTTGTTTTGTTGTGCATTTTCGATTTTTGAGGACATATTGCTTTAAGTTTCTGTCTTGACGCTTTGATGTCTTCCTTGGTCTACCAGTATGTTTGCCTTTAACAACCTTCCCATGTTGTTTGTATTTGGTCCAGAGTTTAGACACAGCTGACTGTGAACAACCAACATCTTTGCAACATTGCGTGATGATTTACCTCTTTTAAGAGTTTGATAATCCTCTCCTTTGTTTCAATTGACGTCCTCTCGTGTTGGAGCCATGATTCATGTCAGTCCACTTGGTAGCAAACTGCTCTCCAAGGTGTGATCACTCCTTTTTAGATGCAGACTAATGAGCAGATCTGATTTGATGCAGGTGTTAATTTTGGGGATGAAAATTTACAGGGTGATTCCATAATTTATTCCTCAGAATTCAGTGAGTCCATATTTTTTTCCCTCTGCTTGGTCTAAAAAAGTAACGTTACTGACTGCCACAATTTTTTTTTTCTTGATTTCTTATAGTGGTTTCTTAAAGCAGGAAAGTTGACATTTGAAATGACTTTAGTTTTGTGTCATGTCTGTGATCTGCTTTTTCTACAAAATTAAACAACTGAATGAACATCCTCCGAGGCCGGTGATTCCATAATTTTTGCCAGGGGTTGTATGTCTGAAAACAGCTCCCTTCACACTGGCAGAGTGATCTGCATTTGAGCTTTGCTTTGCTGCATGTGCACATGCCACGGCATGATTTCTTACAATTGCAATGTATCAGCTCATAGCATATTTCATGGGCCTGTTGAAGGCTGGTCCATTTTGGCAACCATTGAGATGAAGGTGCATCCCATTCCCAGCCAAAGTCAGAAGGGCTCGGCAGTTTTGCGTCCAGCTGCAACGACTGACCCCACACGTGCAGCTTGGAAGACTGCTCTCAAGGTATGCTGTTTGAGTGCAGCTTCTGTGGGAGGAATGCCTTCTATAGACTTTGATTTCTTTGAGAGCATGTGCTGACGTTCTTCGTTGACACTGGAGGCATCAGCAGTGCGGTCATACCACAGCGCAACAGATCTCTGAATAAGAGCCAGTAGATCAGGGGTGGCCAAGTTCAGTCCTCGAGAGCCACCTTCCTGACACTCTTAGTTGTCTCCCTGCTCCAACACACATGAATCCAAAGTCCGAGTCTTTCATTGGATTCATGTGTGTTGGAGCAGGGAGACAACTAAGTGTCAGGAAGGTGGCTCTCGAGGACCGAACTTGGCCACCCTGCAGTAGATCGTCTGTCAACTGAAGTTGTGGATTTGCAAGGGACAAGAAAGCATCTGTGACCTCTGGAAATGCAATCCAAGTTTCCCATGCACTCTTCTTGCCTCTTCCAGCAAAGAAAGATGTTACATCGCAGCCAGTTAGTGCATGGAAAAATGGCAGAGCCTTTTCTTTGGTTGATGGCATGGCAGTGGCAGTCTCATGTACAGCAGTGTATCTTTGGAACTTTCTAGTACCAAATGATATCCACAATTCAGAGGTGGCAAACTGGTTGAAAAATGCCACAGCTAGTACAACAACGTCAGTGTCTGCTGTTCTAATGAGGATACTCTGGTGACCCTTGTTGGAAGCATCCTTGGCATGCAACATGATGCACGTGTCTGCTGCTTTGCGTACAGGGCTGAAGATTTGATGTGTCTGTCACAGCAGCATTGCAAGTCACATGTTCCTTCAAAGTGCAGACAACTTGTCTGTTTTGCATGTGAATGCCTGCAGCATGTTCAGCTAGAAGTACAAACAGCTCAGTCTTGTTGTCATTATTCCGGAAGAAGCTCTGCCAGTTTCCTGTAATTTGTGTGGTGAGAGTTACTTTCCTTCGTACACCATTGCCTCTTTTCTCCCTGGTTGAGTTCTTCAGACTCTGTGGCTTGTAGACATCAAACACTACATCACCCTTTCAACATCCTTCAGGATGTTCTCAATGTGGGGCACGAAGACCTGTGTGACATAGTCTGAGAATGTCTTTGACACTGTTGGGGTTAGAGTGTGCACCACCATTGCACCATCAAGCCGACTGCTGTAACCTTAGGGACTGTGTGGTCAGAGTTTGAAAGGTTTTCCAGAGGAACCAACAAGTCAGACTTCTTTCCTGATCTCATCTCCCCTGACTTTGATAGAGATGGTGGCCATGGTTGGTTCTCATAGTTGAAGAACTCTTCCAGTTTTTCCCTCGAGATCAGCAGGCAATGTATAGTCCTAGAGAATAAGACAACGTCATCCTTCAATGCAGATACCTGACTTTTCCTTTTCAACTGACCGTTGACTTTCAGAGAACAGTGAAGAACAACTTGTTCTTCTTGATTGGCTGAGTAATTGACTTTGCTTGAGTTGTGATCTGTTCAGCTACAAATGTCTCAAACTGATGTCCTCCTAGCTCATACATCTCTTTGACACTTTCTGCAGCCTGATTGGCTTGTGACAACTTTGCTGTCAAGAGTTAACAATCCTTGCTGTCTTCCAGAAAAGGACTTCCAAGATTCCTCAATGACCTTCTTGAGAGCACTTACTTCCTTTATGCATGCTAGCTGTCTGCTCATGATGTTTATTCATTGCTGGATTCTCTGATTTGTTCTCAGAATCACAAATGAGCCTACTGACCTCTGGACCACCTATCATCCAGCGTCTCAGAGCTGAAGGATTGTTGTCAAGTATTGTTAAGTTATATGTGTCTATATATATGGGATAAGATTGTCTGATATTGAAATATGAATAATTGTACAATTGGTGAAATTTGGCCACCAAGGGGCTCTCCCAACTTGTTTCCATATCCAGAAATGCTCACCTTGGGTCACTCTACAAGTGTGCCAGGTTTCATGTTTTCCTACCAAAAACACACAAAATGATGTCCACACCAGCCTTACATCTCCCGCTAGTGATGGTTGTGTCAGAGTGTGAGTGCAGCCTCTTGTCCTCAGCGAGCTCTTGTCATTTTAAGAAGGTTGGATCTGGCCTTGACTTCTGACAATTCAGAACCACAGCCTTCTCTTAACTGTTTTCAATGTCTTATCTTTGTTTTCCACAGTGCGTGTGTGCGTGCCTGCGTACATGTGTGTACGTGCATCTCCAACAGGCAGGTTTAATCAGACTCTGGACATTCTGAATGCTTCCAGCACTGCAGCCCCTCTTCAGCCCAGTCTGTGTGTGTTTACACTTTGTACACATGCACACACAGTTGACCTCGACCAGCTGAGCACCCCGCGGGCTGCTCGCTCCTCATTTTTCTAGTAGAAGGGGTCTGGTCTGGCCTGCGACCAGCGCCAAGCCATGTGGGCTGGACAGTCAGTCCCACACAAACTATCTGGTGCCATGGAGGGTCCCAGCTTGGACCTGGACCTCATCAGTTGTGGCAAGATGGGGAAAATACTTTTAAAGTGTAGCTGAAATCTGTATTGACTGCAGCATGCAAATATATCGTGGACAGGGTATGTTTACATGAATAATTTATATTTTTAGGTTTCATGTAGCATCTCCAGACTGTTCATATCGGTCAGAATGCCGTCGTTTCTCCATGCAGATGGAGACTTTTTTCTTTAGAGCCAATAAATTGCTTTTCAGCTTTCCAGCCAGTAAGTGTAGTGTGTGGAAGTGCAGGTGGGTGGCTGCAGCGTTTCATACTGGATGACTGGGACCGTCTCTGGTGCTGCTTTGACAGTTAATCTGGTACCTACTTTTCATCAGACAGGCCTCATGTGCCTTTGTGTTGATGTTGGCTGGCACCTCACCTGGTACCACCTCAGCTTGCACTGCGCATGCAGTCAGTTGTGCATTCAGACAGCAATCATTGCACACACACGGTCCAGATTTTAATCTACACCACTGGCCTGCATTAAAGTAAAGCTTGATGTTTTATATGATGGAACTTTGTGTCACTAAGACCCAACAACACTTTGTCAAGTAGTACTACTTTGCTTGGGTCAGAGGTTTTTCCTCTTGATGAACAGAAATTGTATATTAGGACAGAAACTTTGAGTCATACCATGACAGTAGAAGTCTGCTGTGCAAGTTTAATTACCTCTGTCGCACCCATGTTTGTTTACAGCATTACTTCATAAATCATTTGAACAAAACACGATGAGAACAGTTGGTCACACTGATAATAAAAATCCAGGATGGAGCTAGGTCATTTTATTATTCATTTTTATGCTCTGATTAAAAAGGTGTTCCTTTAATTTTGTAGTACATTTTCATTTTATATTCAGGCACCCTGATCCCGTCAGATCTCAGAAGCTAAGCAGTGTGGAACCTGGTTAGTACTCGGATGGGAGATGTCTTCAGAACACCAGGGACTGTGTGTGTTTCTCCAGGTAAAACTAGAGTTGTGTCAGGAAGGGCATCCAGTTTAAAACTTGAGCCAAATCCCATTGTGGATCTGGCTGTATCTGCTGTGTCCACCCCGAATAAACAGGAAGATTTTAATTTGATCTTAAAGTGTAGCCTGGCATTAAATATCTGCTCAGCCAAATGTGGTGTGGCTATGGATCATTGACACGTGTTGTGATTAGCATGCAGCTAAAATAGACAGAAAAATGACCATTATACCAGCAACCTTAAATAATTCACACTGTCTGTTACTGGGAATGAAGTCACACATGGAAATAAATATACAATTTAAAAAAACATTTAAAAATCCACGATGGTTAAAAAAGTCACAACTGCTATGTTCAAGAAAGTTACCTTTTCTGCTGTTCACTTTTACTAAACTCACATGGATATCTATGACTCACAGGATAATAATAATAATGATTATGGTACACATAAATTATGTGGTGTGTGTGTGTGTGTCTGTGTCTCCGTCCGTCCATCCCTCTCCTGTCCATACAGCACCTCAGAACTGAGCTAAATTTGGCACACATATACTTTTACGGGGAGTGACATAGGCTACTGATCTCCCAATGGGACTCTCTGTGTCATCTGTCACCTGCACCAGAAGGTCATCAAAGCAGCCATTTCCTGCCGCCTGTACAAAGTGGTCATCATCATCCTCCCTCAAATATGGGGATTCCATCAGATCTACCTTTCCAGCTCAGGATGCTTCAGTTTCCTGTCAAGCTATGCTTTGCCACATCAACAAGGATCAGGGACAGACCCTCAAAGCCATTGGCATGGATCTCTCTGAGCCTTCTTTTTCACATGACATGTTCTCCATGGCAGCTTCATGAACTGGAACCCATGAGAATGTCTTACTCTTCACACCAAATGGAGAGACAAGAAACATGGTGTACCACAAGGTGCTGTAAATGTGCCATCTTTTCTTGAGGCAGCTTGAGTCACACCTGTTCAGTTCTGTGGAATGCAGGATAGGTGGGAGGTGATAGCTTTGTTGGTAAAGATGACGTTTTCCTTTCAGTGTCTGAATCAAACGGCAGGTATTTGGCTATTGTATAGTATAATAATAATAATAATAAGAAGAAGAAGAAGAAGAAGAGGAATAGATTCTTAATCCTCTAGTTGCTCCTGGTGTGTTTGAGCGCCTTGCATTGCATCACCTTAACAATGGTGAGTGAGTGTGTCTGTGTGAATGTGTGAATGCGAGTCATCATTGTTTACCGCTTTGAGATCTGATGGGATGGGAAAGAGAAATATACTTAATGCAGTCCAGTAGTAATAATAATAATATAAATATATCTGGTGTGTTTTTGTTGTTGTTGTTGCACATGCACGTCAGTTATGCACAGTGAACAGTTCACACTGAAATCTGATATTGGCCACATTAAAAACAGGACAACAAAAAAATCAGATCTGACCAGTAGATTGTAATTTAGCATTATGGCCTACAGTGTGAATGTAGCATTACATTTTGAGCGGAATCTGTCAAAGAAAGTCAGGGCGGGGGGGGGGGGGGGGGGGGGGGGTCATTGTTTTGCTTAACATCATCTTCTTCTTCGTCTTTCGGCTGTTCCCGTTAGGGGTCGCCACAGCAGATCAATCGTTTCCATCTCACCCTGTCCTCTGTATCTTCCTCTGTCTCACCAACCACCTGCATGTCCTCCCTCAACACATCCATAAACCTCCTCTTTGGTCTCCCTCTTCTCCTCCTGCCTGGTGGCTCCATCATCAGCATCCTTCTCCCTATATACCCTGGGTCCCTCCTCTGCACATGTCCAAACCATCTCAATCTCGCCTCTCTGACTTTGTCTCCAAGCCGTCCCACCTGAGCTGTCCCTCTGATATGTTCATTCCTAATCCTGTCCACCTCCAGCTCCGCCTCCTGTCTTTTTGTTAGTGCCACCGCCTCTAAACCGTCCAACATAGCTGGTCTCACTACTGTCTTGTAAACTTTCCCCTTCACTCTTGCTGATATTCTTCAGCCATAAATCACTTCTGCCACCTTTCTCCACCCACTCCACCCTGCCTGCACTCTCTTCTTCACCTCTCTACCACACTCTCCATGACTTTGAACAGTTGACCCCAAATATTTAAACTCATCTACTTTCACCACTTCTACTCCTTGTAACTGCACTATTCCACTGGGCTCCCTCTCATTCACACACATGTACTCAGTCTTGCTTCTACTGACTTTCATTCCTCTTCTCTCCAGAGCATATCTCCACCTCTCCAGACTAGACTCTACTTGCTCTCTACTCTCACTACAGATCACAATGCCATCTGTAAACATCATAGTCCATGGGGACTCCTGTCTAATCGCATCCGTCAACCTGTCCATCACCACTGCAAACAAGAAAGGACTCAGAGCTGATCCTTGGTGTAATCCCACCTCCACCTTGAATGAGTCTGTCATTCCTACTGCGCATCTCACCGCTGTCACACTATTCTTGTACATGTCCTGCACTACCCTAACATACTCCTCTGCCACTCCAGACTTCCTCATACAATACCACAGCTCTTCTCTTGGCACCCTATTATAAGCTTTTTCTAAGTCCACAAACACACAATGTAAGTCTTTCTGGCCTTCTCTGTACTTCTCCAACAGTATTCTCAGAGTTTCTGTGTAGGCTCTCAGGTGTCCAGGTGGTTTCCATAGTAGAGAAGCTTGAATCTTCGACTGGACTGGGTTGCTTGACATGAGGACGTTTCACTTCAAATTGCAGAAGCTTCCTCAGCTAAAATTCTTGCTCTGGTAGTCTGACTTCTGTCTTGACTCTTGTAGAGAAGAATAAACCAGAGGCCAACAAAAGCTGGAGTTTTTAACCTAACCAGACCCCTCCTACCGAGAGGCCACCTGCTATAGGCTAGTGACTAAACAATAGCTCTAATTAGCACCTATTGTGCTCTAGTTAGCACTCTCCTAATGATGGGATGGAAGCCTCCCCTGATGGCTCCCTTGACGACTCTCCTGATGACGTGAATGACTCATTACCATGAACAAAAGACTGAAACTGCTTTGACCTGAGTACCCCATTGTAAACAGGGGACAAAGCGTGTCTCAGACCCCCTCCCCGGTTAAGGCTGGGTTTCAACTGTTTTACAAAGAATGCTTCCTTGACACCTCTCTCAAACCATTTCTTCTCTCTGGCTAAGATTTTAATTTCCTTGTCCTCAAATGTGTGGTTAGTGTCTTTCAGGTGGAGATGAACTGCAGACTGAGGTCCACTGGCGACCTCTCTGCGGTTCTGGTATAGCCTCTTGTTTAAAGGTTGCTTAGTCTCACCTATGTAGTATTCATTACAGTTTTCCTGACAGCTGATATAATACACTACATTGCTCTGTTTGTAACTAGGGATCCTGTCCTTAGGGTGAACTAATTTCTGTCTCAAGGTGTTAACCGGTTTAAAGTAAACTGGGATTTTGTGCTGTCTGAAGATCCTCTGTAGTTTTTCCCCTACTCCTGCTAAATAAAGGAGAGACACTCCTCTTCTTCTTGTCTCCGTCTCCTGTCTATCTGGTCTCTTTGTTTTCTGGGACTTCTGCACTTTGTCCAGGGACCATCGTGGGTACCCACATACTGTGAGGGCTTTCCGTACAAGTTGTTCTTTAGCCCTTCCCTCTGCAGTTGTGGGCACCTGTAGGGCTGTGTGTTGAAGAGTCCTGATCACACCGAGCTTGTGTTCAAGGGGGTGGTTTGAGCCAAAGAGCAGATATTGGTCAGTGTGAGTGGGTTTTCTGTAAACCTCTGTCTGGAGCTGCCTGTTCACTCTAATCGTAACATCACAGTCCAAGAAGGCTAAATGGTTGTTTCTGACATCCTCACATGTGAACTTGATATTGGAATCCACCGAATTGATGTGTTCTGTAAAGTCCTCGACCTCCTGTTGCTTGATTTTAACCCATGTGTCATCGACATATCTGAACCAGTGACTGGGAGAGATGCCCGTGAACGACGTCAAGGCTGTCTTCTCCACTCGCTCCATGTACAGATTGGCCACAATGGGGGATACCAAGACCCCTCCCACAACCATGAATCTGCCTGTAGTAATTCCCCCTTTTGCCACTTCTCTTTTCGCCTTATGCCACATCTCCTTGTACTCCTGTCTACTTTCTTCATCTCTCCGACTATCCCAGAACTTTTTTGCCAACCTTTTTCTCCTTATGCTTTCCTGGACCTCTTCATTCCACCACCAAGTCTCCTTGTCTTCCTTCCACTGTCCAGATGTCATACCCAGTACTGTCCTAGCTGTCTCCCTCACAACATCTGCAGTACTTTTCCAGTTGTCCAAAATTGCTTCCCCTCCAACCAATGCTTCTCTCACCTGCTCACTAAATTTCACACAAGTCTTCCTCCTTCAGCTTCCACCATCTGATCCTTTGTTGAGCTCTCACTCTCTTCTTCTTCTTTACCTCTAAAGTCATCCTACAAACAACCATCCTATGCTGTCTAACAACACTCTCTCCTGCTACCACCTTACAGTCTGTGATTTCCTTTAGCTTGCATCTCCTATAAAGAATGTAGTCCACCTGTGTGCACCTTCCTCCACTCATGTTACCCTGTGCTCCTCCCTTTTCTTAAAGTAGGTATTCACCACAGCCATTTCCATCCTTTTTGCAAAATCAACTACCATCTGTCCTTCCCCATTCCTATCCTTGATACCATATCTACCCATTACTTCCTCATCACCTCTGTTCCCTTCACCAACATGCCCATTGAAGTCTGCTTCTATCACCACTCTTTCAAGCTTGGGTTCACTCTCCACCACCTCATCTAACACACTCCAGAAATCTTTCTCCTTCATCTCACAACCTACCTGTGGGGCATATGCACTGATGATATTCATCATCACTCCTTCAATTTCCAACTTCACACTCATCACCCTGTCAGACACTCACTTAACCTCCAACACACTTTTAACATACTCTTCCTTTAAAATGACCCTAACACCATTTCTCTTCCTGTTCTCCCCATGGTACAACAACTTGTACCCACCGCCGATGCTCCTGCTCTTACTTCCCTTCCACTTGGTCTCTTGCACACACAATATGTCTACCTTTCTCCTCTCCATCATACCAGCCAGCTCTCTACCTTTACCAGTCATACTACTAACATTCAAAGTCCCCACTCTCATTTCCACCCTTCTAGTTTTCTTTTTCTCCCACTGTTTGCGGAAACGTTCTCCTCCTCTTCTTCGTCGTCTTCGCCCAGCAGTAGCCCAATTTCGACTGGCACCCTGTTGGGCAACAGCACCGGTGGCGAATGTTGTTAACCCGGGCCTCGACTGATCCGGTATGGAAATTCGATTCTTAGTCTGCATAGTTGGGTTGGCTTGTTTTACGTTGGATGTCCTTCCTGACGCAACCCTCCTCATTTATCTGGGCTTGAGACCGGTACTCAGAATGTACTGGCTGCACACCCCATGTGCCTGAGTTGTTTTGCTTAACATCGTAATACCACAAAAAGTCAACATGCACAGAACAAAACAATGTGTGTCGAATCGCAGTAGGCGTGTTATGATGTGTGTAGGATCCTGATAGGCATGTTGTGATGCATGTCGGATCGCGATAGACATGTCATGATGTGTGTGGGATCCTAATGGGCGTGTCGTGATGTGTGTCAGATCCTAATAGGCATGTCGTGATGTGTGTGGGATCCCGATAGGCGTGTCGTAATGTGTGTGGGATCCCGATAGGCGTGTCGTGATGTGTGTCTGATCCCGATAGGCGTGTCGTGATGCGTGTCTGATCCCGATAGGCGTGTCGTGATGCGTGTGGGATCCCGATAGGCGTGTCGTGATGCGCGTCGGATCCCGATAGGCGTGTCGTAATGCGCGTCGGATCCCGATAGGCGTGTCGTGATGCGCGTCTGATCCCGATAGGCGTGTCGTGATGCGCGTCTGATCCCGATAGGCGTGTCGTGATGCGCGTCTGATCCCGATAGGCGTGTCGTGATGCGTGTGGGATCCCGATAGGCGTGTCGTGATGCGCGTCGGATCCCGATAGGCGTGTCGGATCCTGATCAGCGTGAAGTTACACCTCTGTTATAGACTATATTGGATGTGTTTGCATTTTGTGTGTGTGTGTGTGAGAATGTCTCCTTGTATCAGATACATTATTAATTTATCATTACTATTTTATATGATTGTGTGTCTTTTTTTTATTCCTTTTATTTATTTCACTTCTTTTACCTTTTTATGGTTACATTTTTTTTGTGTTTTAATCTTATTTCATTTTATTCTGTTTTTAAATGATGTTTGTGAAGCGCCTTGAGGCGATTACTCATGATTTGGTGCTATATAAATTAATAAATTATTATAAATTATATTATTATATTAAATCTTGCAGTCATATTTGGATATATTCTTATTTTATTTACGGCTCTGTGTGAGTAACTATAACTGGTTTGCACTGTGTTCCCAGTATGTTTGTGTGCCTGTGTTTGAGAGGAGGCGGTTCTTGTGTGGCCTTGTGTCTGGTAGTAACTCATCCGGCTGTTAATTGTGTTAGCATCACAGCTGTTTGCGTTGCCAGATTGGGAGCAGTGCTACAGGGCCCTTCTGCTTCTCTCCACTGGGATGAGCTTCCAGACCTCCTCATTCCCACTCATCCTCATCAGGCTTTTACTGTTTTCTCTTTCTCCCTCTGTCTGTCTCTTTCTGTCTTTCTGTCTCACTCTCCTTCCTCTGTCTCAGTCTCTATATTTTGTTCTCGTTCTCGTCCTCTCTTGGGAACAGGCATTCCTCCACATGCTGTTCGTCTCTCTCCGTGTGTCTACACACAACAGGCATCGTAACAGACAGGTTCTGTCAGGGTGTTGGGTTGGGTGGCTCCTCCTCCAGACCCCCCGTGTGGAGGGCAGATGGTGGGTCACCTCTGCTGTAGCTCTTTGCACTTTTTTTTTCTTGGTGCACATGTCAGGGTGTCTCAGCACATCACAAAGATTGTTCAAAACAAGTCAAAATGTCCATATTAAAGAGGATGATGACCAAAAATGTGAAGTTCCTGCTGCTCTTGTTGCTGTCACGGTCCATCCACCTGCCTCACTTTTCTGTCAACAGGATTCCATGAAAACTAATTCAGTGTTATACTGGAGCGATTACATATCGAATAATTATCTGAGGATGCACAGGTTGTGCTGGTAAAACTCAAAAGCTTTTGATATATTTTCATATCAGTTGGGCTGCATATGTATCACACAGTTTTTTTTTTTAGTTCCAATCCAGACAGAAATACAACTTTATATGTTGCAACAGTAGTATTAAATTTTATTTAAATAGAAATGTGAAAAGGCATTTTATTTTTTTTTTTAAAGATGATCAAAATCCTCAAAAGTTCACTTTATCTCTCAGAGGATCATTTGACAGAAGTAGAACAAACTATGACCCCTGTACACATCCTGAAGCTTATTCCCAAGTCACATGGTGTAAAGAGGCTCTCATCATCTTGTGGAGTCTCAGTGACATCATGCACCATCTCAGCCCTTTCTGGAACTAGTTTTGAGACCACTGGTGGATTTTAATGTCATGTGACCTCTGGGTCCACTCCTGTCATTTTTAATGATTGTGAATATATGTAGCTGGTAGAATAAAAACATACTGCTCCATTAGGGTTAGGGTCCCACAAATCTCAACTTTCATGTTGGGGCAGCACGGTGGCTTAGTGGTTCGCACTGATGCCTCACAGCAAGAAGGTTGTGTGCATGTTCTCCCCGTGTCTGCGTGTGTTGCCTCCAGTTTCCTCCCACAATCAAAACCCGCTTATTTAGGGTCTGCTCCTTTCTCTGCCCCTCAGCAAGGCAGCGTCTCTACATCTGGAGTTGGTCCCGGGCGCCAGACTGTGGGTGCACACTGCCCCTAGTGGTTGGATTGTGTCTAACTGTAATTAGGATGGTTAAATGCAGAGGACAGATTTTGTTTTTTGCATGAAATATGTACAATGACAATAAAGGCTCTGTTACATTAAGTTAAATTAAAAATTTTCACCCCCCGAACATCGTCACTGTAGTTGACTGATGTCTTCTTGAAGTTGTAAAGTGGCCTGCTAGTGTGTGCTGTGCCTGGAATACCAACCTGTCCTGTGGTTCTGTTGCCAGCTCGGCCCAACAGGTCACAGTGACTTCAGTGTTGTTTTGTCATCTGCCCCTGACATCTCTCCTCACATCTGCTTCACTGTGGACAGCCATCCCAAGGAGGACCCCCCACCCCCCCCACCCCGCCCCCAACCCCCTGGACATTAGCATCTGGGGTGGAGGCCGATATTACAGACAATAATGAGCTCTATAAAATGCACCTCCAGCACACTCACGAGGGGATAGTGATGTCATTTGGTATATTAGTTGGAATGTTTTTTGTTCATTCATCTGTGCAACATTTTAAAATAAATGGACCACATTAATATTGTGCTTTGATGCTCAGAGTGCTTTGTTTTGATGCCTCACATTCAGACATACACACACAGAGACACAGAGCAGCGTGCTGTCAGTGTACTTTGGTAGTAACGTGTGGATTAAGGGCTTTGCTCAATGACCTTTTGTGATTTTCCAGTTGAGAATCCTCCGGTCACTAAGCCACCGCTTTAACCACTTGACTAACACCTCCCCCACTGACATGGAACCAAACACACCAGGTAGTTTGGATCCCTAAAACACAAATACATATTTACAGTGAGGCAAAAAAGTATTTAGTCAGCCCCTCATTGTGCAAGTTCTCCTACTTAGAAAGATGAGAGAGGTCTGTATTTTTTTCATCATAGGTACACTTCAACTATGAGAGACAAAATGAGAAAAGAAATTCCAGAAAATCACATTGTAGGATTTTTAAAGAATTCATTTGTAAATTATGGTGGAAAATAAGTATTTGGTGATCCACAAACAAGCAAGATTTCTGGCTCTCACAGACCTGTAACTTCTTCTTTAAGAAGCTCTTCTATCCTCCACCTGTTACCTGTATTAATGGCACCTGTTGTAACTCGTTATCTGTATAAAAGACACCTGTCCACATCCTCAAACAGTCAGACTCCAAACTCAACCATGGCCAAGACCAAAGAGCTGTTGAAGGACACCAGGAAGAACATTGTAGACCTGCACCAGGCTGGGAAGAGTGAATCTACAATAGTCAAGCAGGTTGGTGTGAATAAATCAACTGTGGGAGCAATTGTAAGAAAATGGAAGACATACAAGACCATTGATAATCTTCCTCGATCTGGGTCTCCACACAAGATGTCATCCCGTGGGGTCAAAATGATCATGAGAACGGTGAAGAAAAATCCCAGAACTACACGGAGGGATCTGATGAATGACCTGCAGAGAGCTGGGACCAAAGTAACAAAGGCTACACACTACACAGAGAGGGACTCAAATCCTGCAGTGCCAGGTGTGTCCCCCTGCTTAAGACAGTCCATGTCCAGGCCCGTCTGAAGTTTGCCAGAGAACATTTGGATGATCCAGAAGAGGATTGGGAGAATATCATGTGGTCAGATGAAACCAGAATAGAACTTTTTGGTAAAAACTCAGCTTGTCGTGTTTGGAGGAAGAAGAATGCTGAGTTGCATTCCAAGAACACCATAATCTACTGTGAAGCATGGGGGTGGAAACATCATGCTTTGGGGCTGTTTTTCTGCAAAGGGGACAGGACGACTGATCCGTGTTAAGGGAAGAATGAACATGGCCATGTATCATGGGATTTTAAGCCAAAACCTCCTTCCATCAGTGAGAGCATTGAAGATGCAACGTGGCTGGGTCTTCCAGCATGACAATGATCCCAAACGCACCGCTCAGGCAATGAAGGAGTGGTTCCGTAAAAAGCTTTTCAAGGTCCTGGAGTGGCCAAGCCAGTCTCCAGACCTCAACCCCATAGAAAATTAGTTGAGGGAGTTGAAAGTCCATATTGCCCAGTGACAGCCCCAAAAACATCACTGCTTTAGAGGAGATCTGCATGGAGGAATGGACCAAAATACCAGCTACAGTGTATGCAAACCTGGTGAAGACTTACAGGAAACCTTTGACCTCTGTCATTGCCAACAAAGATTATGTTACAAAGTATTGAGTTGAACTTTTGTTATTGACCAAATACTTATTTTCCACCATAATTTACAAATAAATTCTTTAAAAATCCTACAATGTGATTTCCTGGATTTTTGTTTTCTCATTTTGTCTCTCATAGTTGAAGTGTACCTATGATGAAAATTACAGACCTCTCTCATCTTTCTAAGTAGGAGAACTTGCACAATCAGGGGCTCACTAAATACTTTTTTACACCACTGTAACCTTTGGTGCAACTCTTTAGGTTTCTGATTCGTCCTGTCATCTTTTGTGGTTGTGAAACTTGGATGCTAACTTGTAGCCAGTTATCTGGGTCTGGGTCGTGGTGGCAGCAGAGCACGTAGCTCATCCCACACTTCCCTATCCTCAGCCAAGTCCTGTAACTCTTCCTGGGGGATCGCAAGGCGTTTCCAAGCCATCTGGAAAATATAATCTCTCCAGTGTGTCCTGGGTCTATGCTGGGGCCTCCTCCTGGATGGACATGCCTGGAAGACCTCCTTAGGGAGACAACCAGGGGCCATCTTCACCAGATGTCCAGACCACCTCAACTGGTTCCTTTCAATGCGAAAAAGTAGCAGCTCTACTCAGAGTCCCTCCTAGATAGTTGAGAGCTTCTCACCCTGTCCAGGAGTTTAAACTCAGATACCCAAAAGAGGAATCTTATTTCTCCCACTTGTATTCGCGATCTTGTTCTTTCAGTCATTACTTAAAGTTAATGACCTTAGGTGAGGACAGGGGTGTAAATCAGCTGGTAAATTGAGAGCCTTACCTTCTGGCTCAGCTGCTCCTTCACCACCACAGACTGGTACAGTGTCCATCAAATGTGAGTCACCACCCCAATCCGTCTATCGAATCTTTGAGTAACACCCAAATGATCCGCTGTCACCGACCAAATGGTCGATCCGCCCTGCCTTCACTGCGCATGTGTCATTTTGACTCTCTGAGTCTGACTCTCTACACCCAAAGTGATCAAAGGGAATAATGTGATTATTAACCATCAGATGACAAAGTAAAACCTCTTCAATCATTCTAAAGTCAGTTTTAAGCAGAAACGAGGCGATAATTGGTGAGTTGCTACTGACGCTTTGAAATGACGCATGGCGCTCTGATCGCTGCCCGTCTTTTATTATGAAATAATGCTGAAATGTATGTGGAAATGAATGTTGTACAAAGCTTCAGATTTCTGTCGCTGAGACAGATGATGACTGGAGGCACTTTGAAGCAGAAACGTGATAATCTGTGAACCGCGGCTAATGACACATGCGCAGGGGGACCCATTTTTGGGGGGACTGTTCGGCCAGCGACACCGGGACACAGGTGTCCAGTGCTGAAGGCCCAATCAACTCGTGGTTAGATGGCTACATTCCAGAGGTAGTCATGGACCTCTGCTAGCAGTCAGGCCCCAGGGCGCGTCTGTAGTGTGATGGATGTCGTCACACAAAACACCGGTGCAGGCTCCTTCTTCTGATCTTTGCACTTGAGTTTCACTATGAGCTTGTAAAAGTTACAAAATTTTATAAATCTGTGTAACTTGTTAAACCAAATATTCTCCACTGCTGCTTTGGTGGAGATTGAGGAAAATGTTTGTCCATTATGAAACCATAAGAGATGTTAAATAATAAATTTTGTGGATGCTTGGATCTCGAGCATAAAAATACATATTTGTTTTGTGACCTTGACTTTTAAGTGTGGAGTGCAGCCGAAGTGTTCATTCAGCAGTTACTATATTGTCTTCATTTTTTAAAGGAGCTCATTGAGTTTTAATCACTCCTGTATTCACAGAACATCCACAACCACAACAACGACACACTTTCTGACTCATATTCTGCTGCTTTCTTCAGTTTGTGGTTTTCTTTGTGCTTCTTTCTCTCTTCAGAGCGCCGCGCTTTAAAGGTTACCAACAACAGGACAGCCAAGAGCTTCTGCACTATTTACTGGACGCCATACGAGTTGAAGAAACAAAAGTGAGTTTCCACACACACATACAGCACACACCTTCCTTTAAGAGCTTTTAAAGGGCTTCAGCCACCTTTAATGCCCAGGGGATGCTCTTATATCCCCACCAAGGAATCACCTGGTCTGTCTGTCCATAAATCTGCTTTATGGATTTAAATGAGATGAAACATAAATATGTGGATGAAAGAAAAATCATTTTGGTCCCACATCATCAGTGGGAGGAAATTGCACTTATTTTATTGCATTTATTCATAATCATATCATGGATCCTGTACTGAATCGTATTGCTTTTGAAACAAGTATTGTCAAGCCATTAAAATTTGATCCATGGTCCACTTGTTGTCAGGCCGCCACGGTCAAAGGTCAGCTCAATCCAACTTTCACCTCTGTGCGCTGTGACGTAGCTTTGCACGTCCAGAAGAAATGAGGTATCAGGCCAAAACACAGCAGACGATAACATGCAGAAATGTGTCAGAGGAGCATCAGAACTTTTCATTTATACACAGCAGTTTTCTGAAGAAAATCCTTAAAAATGTTTTGTTTTTACCTTAAGATTAATTTCTGATTACTGTACATTTTGTAGTAAAAAAAAAACTTTCTTACAATAGAAAACTTGTAATTAACCCCTTAACGCCTATTGTCGCATATATCTACAATATTTGACTCAAATATGCAACAGTCGCAAATTTGCAACATACCATTATTATTATTATAACATTATAACATAAATTATTACCAAAATACCATTTATTTTTTGTGCAAAAGTGAAATTAATAATCTCAACATTATTTACCATCTACTTGAAGGCAAAAACACACACAAAACATTTTTTATATACAGCTATATAAATTCAGGCATTAAGGTAGTTTTAAGTTAAAAAAAAAAAAAAAGAAAAAAGGAAATATTTTTTAAAAATCTTTGTTTATCTGCAAATTAAAACCATAACTTATCTGTTGTTTTTGTTTTAGATTAGATGATTTTTTTGATTAACATTATAATGAAACATGGACAGTTATTTTTAGACAAATAAAATAGCATGAAAAGTAATGTGTACATTTTTAAGTCTGGTAGATTCATTCATCCATTCATTCATATCTGCATTTCAAACAGGAAAAAAGACACTGAAAATAAATCTAAATATTTATTCTAAACACAACAGGAAATGGTTCTTTGCCATTCTGCACCTACAGTCCCTCTGATCACCACCTCATTCATACACAGATGTTAGGAAGATTACATAAAAACTCTGACACAGACAACAAATGAGACACCAAAGGAAACAGGTTACAGTTTCTAAGATCTTTTGTTATTTAAAGCTTTAAAGGTATGTGTCATACAGAGTGTAGGTCTGAAGACAAAATGCAAGTACATTCAGTTTTCATGCCACTTATATACAGTCCCAAAATGTGTCAAAGTCCATTGAATGAAATCATTTGATAGCATAAGACAGTCAGTCTCAAAGTCTATTGCTAGTCATTCATTATACACTGATGAAATAATGTCACATAGCATAAGACAATTTTTAATCATTAAAATAAATCATAAAATGAGTAATAAAATTCAGTAATTCACTAAAATTCAATTTTTGCACATTTTTCCAAGAGTGCTGCAGTATAACCAGCAGGACCCCACTGATGTGTGCAGCAAATTTTGTGTCACTACATCATGCGGTAGTGTTCAGAATAATAGTAGTGCTATGTGACTAAAAAGATTAATCCAGGTTTTGAGTATATTTCCTATTGTTACATGGGAAACAAGGCACCAGTAGATTCAGTAGATTCTCACAAATCCAACAAGACCAAGCATTCATGATATGCACACTCTTAAGGCTATAAAATTGGGCTATTAGTAAAAAAAAAAGTGGAAAAGGGGGTGTTCACAATAATAGTAGCATCTGCTGTTAATGCTACAAACTCAAAACTATTATGTTCAAACTGCTTTTTTAGCAATCCTGTGAATCACTAAACTAGTATTTAGTTGTATAACCACAGTTTTTCATGATTTCTTCACATCTGCGAGGCATTAATTTTGTTGGTTTGGAACCAAGATTTTGCTGGTTTACTAGTGTCCTTGGGGTCATTGTCTTGTTGAAACACCCATTTCAAGGGCATGACCTCTTCAGCATAAGGCTACATGACCTCTTCAAGTATTTTGACATATCCAAACTGATCCATGATACCTGGTATGTGATATATAGGCCCAACACCATAGTAGGAGAAACATGCCCATATCATGATGCTTGCACCACCATGCTTCACTGTCTTCACTGTGATCTGTGGCTTGAATTCAGAGTTTGGGGGTCGTCTCACAAACTGTCTGTGGCCCTTGGACCCAAAAAGAACAATTTTACTCTCATCAGTCCACAAAATATTCCTCCATTTCTCTTTAGGCCAGTTGATGTGTTCTTTGGCAAATTGTAACCTCTTCTGCACATGTTTTTTATTTAACAGAGGGACTTTGCAGGGGATTTTTGCAAATAAATTAGCTTCACACAGGCGTCTTCTAACTGTCACAGCACTTACAGGTAACTCCAGACTGTCTTTGATCATCCTGGAGCTGATCACTGGGTGAGCCTTTGCCATTCTGGTTATTCTTCTATCCATTTTGGTGGTTGTTTTCTGTTTTCTTCCACGCGTCTCTGGTCTTTTTGTCCATTTTAAAGCATTGGAGATCATTGTAGATGAACAGCCTATAATTTTTTGCACCTGCGTATAAGTTTTTTTCCTCAGACTTTCAAAGAGAAAAGCATGTTCAACAGGTGCTGGCTTCATCCTTAAATAGGGGACACCTGATTCACACCTGTTTGTTCCACAAAACTGATGAACTCACTGACTGAATGCCACACTACTATTGTGAACACCCCCTTTTGTACTTTTTTTTTTTACTAATAGCCCAATTTCATAGTCTTAAGAGTGTGCATATCATGAATGCTTGGTCTTGTTGGATTTGTGAGAATCTACTGAATCTACTGGTACCTTGTTTCCCATGTAACAGTAAGAAATATACTCAAAACCTGGATTTCTCTTTTTAGTCACATAGCACTACTATTATTCTGAACACTACTGTATAACATTGACACTACTGAAAATTTAAAGGTGATAGAGAGAGGTTGAATGGGGCATTAATCCTTGTTCTGTGATGTGATATGTAGCCCAAAAAAAAATTGGTTGGGTCTGTAATGGCTCAGAACCTTCCTAAAAGGCTCTCTGAAACAGCTATGTTACTATGCTGGGTTTAGAATGCCTCGTTTGCCTTTAATGGCGTCTTTTGGAGCTTATTTGGCAACCTCATTATGAAATGCAAGTAGGTGGCGCTGATCGCTTGCCGTTGTTTGATTGGCTGCCCTTGCTCTCACTGAAAAGAAAGCATTATTTATTTATTTTCATTGCTTTTATATTTTCTGTTGTGTTTCTATTCAGGTTTTTTTGCCTCTTTCTCTAAAATTGTATATAATAATCATTATATTATTAATATATAAACAAAAATAAATTTAAGAAATATTACAATTTGTGCACCCGAACATGATTACAGCTGCAATGCTAACTTTTAACATTGAAAATGCCATAGACATGCTAACGCGTTAGCATCACTCCCGCTTTTAAGTTATAAAATACATCTGTCAACTGTTTCAGAAGAACATAACAGGTCGGTTTAACATAGAAATACTCACAGATGTATGCTCTTTAGGGTTTTAGCGGGGGAAAATTAAGCAAAAGAAAGAAAGAATAATCGAAGCATTGCTTCAATCTGCGAAGCACTGCTTCGATTGGTTCAAGGTTCAAAGCAAAGCCGCGCTGCAGAAAAGTTGTTTACGGACCCGCTGCAGGGTCTGTAATCAATACAGAAATTATCATTTTCCTGACAAACACCCTCCAAAACAACGGCCACTCTGAAGGACCGATAACATAATTGTTAAGCACAAAGCTTATTGATGTCGGTGGATCGAGTCATTTCTTAACAATACCCAAAAGGATCCGGTTCTCGATACACATCCCTAGCTGCTAAGGGGTTAGCTCATTCCCTTTAGAGGAACAAACCAGAGCTAACGTGCCATTCTAACGTGCAATTCTTACAACAGGAATATGGCACAACACAAATTTAAAACAAAATAAACTGTGATACTCACAGGCTGTACTGATTGCTGGGGTTGATTTTGTCGCAGTCGGAACTGACCCTCTACTGAGTATTAAATGCCGACTGAAGCCAGCTCGAAATCGTGCAAGGTTTGTGAAACAGTCCTCCGTGAAATGCGCAGAGCAAAGAAATAGTCTGCGGTTGTATGTACTGGGGATGCGGTTAAAAATGAATAAAAGCCAGTGATCGCGTACATTGCTTTCCGTGGGAAGAGCGTAGTCCGCTAAAACAGCCTGGGAAAGCACACCTGTAGCTCACCATTGCTCCTCTTCGAGTGTTACGAATGGGTGGGCACAACCTTATGAATAATTAATTTCGAAGGGGCGTGTGTGAAAGGGGGTGGGGGTGGGGGTGTGTGGGGGGGGGGCTATTGGTGAAAATGTGACGCAGTGTTTCCCTCAAAAACAGATTGGCCTGTTTTCTAGGAGCAATTCAAAAAAGGAGAAATACTTGAAACAGAGGTTCTGAAACTTGCTGGCACTTCGTGTGTTTTCCCCACAGCGGGGAGACTCTGAACTAACACCAAAAACAAGAAAAAGATGATTTTGATTCTCTATCCCCTTTAAACAATAAAAAAAATTCTCCAAATTGTTTCACAATGACATTTTTCCAAATTGAGTGCTGTAGTATAACCAGCAGGAGACCACCGATGTGTTCAGTGAATTTGGTGACGCCACACCTGAATTTATTGAATATTTTTCTGGTGTCTTGTTTTTGCACTTTTTAGACGGTCCCTAAGCTTCCGTTTCTCTGCCATCTGCTTGTTCACATCAGTATTATTTTTCCAGCTCAGAGGACGGCTCATATGGATAAAAATAAGGTTGTAGCTTGTTGTCTGCCATCCTGAGGTTAGAAACTAGTGCTGTTTGTTTTTCTACAATGTTTCTCTTAAGATTATTGAGCCGTTTTACCGAAGGGGGAGGTTTCTGTCCTCTCTGAGTTTGACAGGTGGACCGTCCCAGTCAAACTCCTCACTTGACACCGTCCCCAGAGCGGGACACACCTAGTGGGACATTTTGTGAGACCTGCATTCACATTTTATGAGATATTTTTTCCAGTATTCACGTTTTTTCATGTTTTGGGGCTTAACACAGCTCTCTCTACCAGTTGAGTTATTGCTGCCCCAAAGATGAGGTGTCCTCTTCTTCCTTCTGGACTTCAGGTTTTGGTGTTCAATTCTATCACTGGAAGTTTTTGAAATAGATCTTTACAAGGTTCTCTGCACAGCAAGTGTTGAAATGTTCCTGATGTGGGACAAGTGAAGAAATATATTTTTTAAAATTCAAAGAAACATGAAACAGTAAAAGTTAATTACACTAAAAACGTTAAGTTATTTAAAGTCGAGACTCTTTTTGTAGTCACAGCAGTAACAATTAAAAAACCGAGGGGCTTTATTTGGTAAAAATAGATTGAACAATTTACAAATATAAAACGTTCACTCAGCTCAACTGACTGAAGCTAAAAGGCTATGGTAACATTAGCTGATAAATCTTCAGCAGTGTACTGCGTCGTTTTATTTTCAGATTCCTTACCTCAGACAAATTTGCACTTGCTCCATTGCTCAAACTGGGTGTGTGTATATATCCAAAAGTGAAGAATCTCAGATTGTGTCTGTTCAATCACACCGGGTGCTATGTGTCATTCTGCCTGGGTCTCTGGCCTGGACGCCAGCCCCTGCTGCCCGGCCTCACTCCGAACAGTCGCTGAATAAAGCTCCTCCCAGCACGATGATGTCCGTTACCCTTTCTTCTGCTTTTTTCTCTTAATATTGTGGTTATGACTGGCAGATTGAGTGTTTCACTTTTAACTGTTGTGAGTCCATGATTGCGCTTGTCCATGTTGTTCAATAAGCCCTTGAATAGCCAGATAGTGATGTAGAACTCTCTGTGCATCATTGCCACGTCCAGCACGTTCAATGAAAGCGAAGGCATCAAAATGTTCGACTGACGCATTTGACGTGAAAGGCCCTTAAATGATGTATAATATGCAAACAGATTACATCAAAGATAACTGCTTCTATACTTGAGAATAATTTGTTTCTTTCATCTTAGATGTCAGATATATTTAAAACAAATGGTAACAGGTGTATCGTGATACATATCTTATTATGGAGTTAGTGTGTTGTTCCACCTTTATTCAGTGACTGACTAATCCTTTCAGCGTTGGTCGAGACTTACCGTCATGCTTGTAGCTTTGTGTTTGTGAGAGGCGTGTGTGCCCTTTTTGGTTGGTGCCATGTTTTTGGCACTCCCACTCCACCACCCCTTCACAGGGCATTAAGAGAACCTTCAGCAGGCCTTTGGAGGGCTGAGTGGGCCCCTGTGGCCCCACCAGTGGCTCTGTGAACCTAGGAGGAGACGTTAGCGGGTATGTTTAGTGGTCAGGGAGGGGCAGCAGGCGCAGCTCCTCTTTTCCATTCAAACTTGTGAACGCTGACAGTTGTGCCACTTAGGGGGGCTTGCAAGTGGCACAACCGGCATCATTGTGTGATCTTGGGAAACCCACAGCTGCTGAATGGGATCCAGGGCTACCCCATTGTGTTTGAGGGTCACCCATCGCCCCCTCTTACGCACGCACGCACACACACACTCCAGCCTCCCAGTTCAGCCAATGAGGTAAAGGGGCATCGTCTGTTCACTCAGACAGAAACTGATTTCTACATCAAATCACATTCGGATTCCGTCATGTTTAAGAACATGTATGAAACCACTGTTAAATTAAAAATATTATATTTCTTAAAACTTGTGATACGGTTCACGAGTTGATGAAGTCAGCAGTAAGTTTTTCCTATCTCGTTATCTTAAATGAACCCAGCCCCTGTCATTAGGTCTGTCAGTTGTGACTGAAAGGAGCTTTCAGGTTGTCAGTTCGGTGCCCGCCGCATGTCTGATCCCTTCCTTGAAATGTCACAGTCACATTGTGAAACTTCCACCTGGTCCACATGAGGTACTGGATCTAGATTTCGTGTATCTTGTAGACATAATGTACCATCTTCTTTTACCTTCAGTGTAAGGAATGAAAATGTTCCGGGGGGGGGATGACACCGTATCAATATTGGGGAGTAAAAAATTTGTGGTACCAGTATATCTGCAGATGTCTATGTAAAAATGTCAGTGATGTGTGGTAGAGTGCACGGTCCCAGACCAGACTAGACTGAACTGTGAAGACACAAATGTCCAGATCAATAAAAGGAAGGTCAGTGCCAGTCGACCTTCTGGCTGGTCCTGATCAGTTCCTGAGCCACGGCAGAAACCTTCCTTGGATAAAATTTTCAAATCTGTTGGACACATTTTTGTAGAGACGAAGACCAGTTTGTTAAAAAGGACCTTTTTACTTGAAGAGCATCATGTGAAAAACAAAAGAGAGAAAACTTCAGATCTGAATTATCTCCAACATCGACTCACATCATCTTACTGTCAGAACTCTGTCTCTGTCTCTCTGTCTGTCTCTCTGTATCTCTGTTTGTGTCTCTCTGTCTCTGTCTCTCTGTATCTCTGTTTGTGTCTCTCTGTGTCTCTGTCTGTGTCTCTCTGTGTCTCTGTCTCTCTCTTTCTGTCTCTCTGTGTCTCTTTCTGTGTCTCTCTGTCTCTCTCTCTCTCTCTCTGTGTCTCTCTGTGTCTCTGTCTCTCTCTGTCTCTCTCTTTAGGTCCCAGTAGTGGTTGTGCTGATCGTCATTAGTGTCAGAGGCATAAATATGTTAATTTGGTCCTGATCAATTATCACTGATTAGCTGAGATGGTCTCACTCTCTCAGGGACTGTCCTTCTTTGCCCCGTTGTCCCCGTTTAGTTTCCAGCCTTTTACCCTCGTACCAGCAGCCTGCTCCCCCTCCCACAGCCCTTCCTGTGTGGGACAGTGCACGGTTACTTTGACGGGACGGGGGGATGTTTTTGGGCCGTGGGTTGGGGGAGGATGGTTACTGGTAATTAATTAGTAGGAGAGTCTCAGCATGGTTTGATGGTGCAGACTGAGTGCGGTGCGGCTGCCAGGCTGGGATTAACAGCGCTTTGTGACCTAAATAGGCAGTGCGGTGTGTGGGTGTGGGGGTGTGGGGGCGGTGGGGGCTGACTGGTCTCGGCTACAGACTCAGACCACTGCAAATTATCTATTAGTAGATCATTTAGGAGAGAGAGGATCACTCAACTGTTCTACACTAGTATCACCCCAATGAACAACTTCAGACATGTACCAAGAACTCTTATCTGGGACCAACAGCGTGAAAATGGCCACACCCTTTTTAAAAAATGACAACGCTCTTTTAAAAATGACCACACCTTTTAAAAAAATGACCACGGCCTTTTTTAAAAATGACCACGGGCTTTTTTAAAAATGACCACACCTTTTAAAAAATGACCACGCTCTTTTAAAAATGACCACACCTTTTAAAAATGACCACGGCCTTTTTTAAAAATGACCACACCTTTTAAAAAAATGACAACGCTCTTTTAAAAATGACCACGGCCTTTTTTAAAAATGACAACGCTCTTTTAAAAATGACCACACCTTTTAAAAAAATGACAACGCTCTTTTAAAAATGACCACACCTTTTAAAAAATGACCACGGCCTTTTTTAAAAATGACCACGGGCTTTTTTAAAAATGACCACACCTTTTAAAAAATTACCACGCTCTTTTAAAAATGACCACACCTTTTAAAAAAAATGACAACGCTCTTTTAAAAATGACCACACCTTTTAAAAAAATGACCACGGCCTTTTTTAAAAATGACCACGGGCTTTTTTAAAAATGACCACACCTTTTAAAAAAAATGACAACGCTCTTTTAAAAATGACCACACCTTTTAAAAAATTACCACGCTCTTTTAAAAATGACCACACCTTTTAAAAAATGACCACGGCCTTTTTTAAAAATGACCACACCTTTTAAAAAAATGACAACGCTCTTTTAAAAATGACCACACCTTTTAAAAAATGACCACGGCCTTTTTTAAAAATGACCACACCTTTTAAAAAATGACCACGGCCTTTTTTAAAAATGACACACCTTTTAAAAAAATGACAACGCTCTTTTAAAAATGACCACGGCCTTTTTTTAAAATGACAACGCTCTTTTAAAAATGACCACGGCCTTTTTTAAAAATGACCACACCTTTTAAAAAAATGACAACGCTCTTTTAAAAATGACCACACCTTTTAAAAATGACCACGGCCTTTTTTAAAAATGACCACACCTTTTAAAAAAATGACAACGCTCTTTTAAAAATGACCACACCTTTTAAAAAAATGACCACGGCCTTTTTTAAAAATGACCACGGGCTTTTTTAAAAATGACCACACCTTTTAAAAAATTACCACGCTCTTTTAAAAATGACCACACCTTTTAAAAAAAATGACAACGCTCTTTTAAAAATGACCACACCTTTTAAAAAAATGACCACGGCCTTTTTTAAAAATGACCACGGGCTTTTTTAAAAATGACCACACCTTTTAAAAAAAATGACAACGCTCTTTTAAAAATGACCACACCTTTTAAAAAATTACCACGCTCTTTTAAAAATGACCACACCTTTTAAAAAATGACCACGGCCTTTTTTAAAAATGACCACACCTTTTAAAAAAATGAGAACGCTCTTTTAAAAATGACCACACCTTTTAAAAAATGACCACGGCCTTTTTTAAAAATGACCACACCTTTTAAAAAATGACCACGGCCTTTTTTAAAAATGACACACCTTTTAAAAAAATGACAACGCTCTTTTAAAAATGACCACGGCCTTTTTTAAAAATGACAACGCTCTTTTAAAAATGACCACGGCCTTTTTTAAAAATGACCACACCTTTTAAAAAAATGACAACGCTCTTTTAAAAATGACCACACCTTTTAAAAATGACCACGGCCTTTTTAAAAAATGACCACGGCCTTTTTTAAAAATGACCACACCTTTTAAAAAAATGACAACGCTCTTTTAAAAATGACCACGGCCTTTTTTAAAAATGACAACGCTCTTTTAAAAATGACCACACCTTTTAAAAAAATGACAACGCTCTTTTAAAAATGACCACACCTTTTAAAAAAATGACCACGGCCTTTTTTAAAAATGACCACGGGCTTTTTTAAAAATGACCACACCTTTTAAAAAATTACCACGCTCTTTTAAAAATGACCACACCTTTTAAAAAAAATGACAACGCTCTTTTAAAAATGACCACACCTTTTAAAAAAATGACCACGGCCTTTTTTAAAAATGACCACGGGCTTTTTTAAAAATGACCACACCTTTTAAAAAAAATGACAACGCTCTTTTAAAAATGACCACACCTTTTAAAAAATTACCACGCTCTTTTAAAAATGACCACACCTTTTAAAAAATGACCACGGCCTTTTTTAAAAATGACCACACCTTTTAAAAAAATGACAACGCTCTTTTAAAAATGACCACACCTTTTAAAAAATGACCACGGCCTTTTTTAAAAATGACCACACCTTTTAAAAAATGACCACGGCCTTTTTTAAAAATGACACACCTTTTAAAAAAATGACAACGCTCTTTTAAAAATGACCACGGCCTTTTTTAAAAATGACAACGCTCTTTTAAAAATGACCACGGCCTTTTTTAAAAATGACCACACCTTTTAAAAAAATGACAACGCTCTTTTAAAAATGACCACACCTTTTAAAAATGACCACGGCCTTTTTTAAAAATGACCACACCTTTTAAAAAAATGACAACGCTCTTTTAAAAATGACCACGGCCTTTTTTAAAAATGACAACGCTCTTTTAAAAATGACCACACCTTTTAAAAAAATGACAACGCTCTTTTAAAAATGACCACACCTTTTAAAAAAATGACCACGGCCTTTTTTAAAAATGACCACGCTCTTTTAAAAAAATGACCACGGCCTTTTTTAAAAATGACCACGCTCTTTTAAAAAAATGACCACGGCCTTTTTTAAAAATGACCACGCTCTTTTAAAAAAATGACCACGGCCTTTTTTTAAAATGACCACGCTCTTTTAAAAATGACCACGGCCTTTTTTTTAAATGACCACACCTTTTAAAAAATGACCACGGCCTTTAAAAAAAATGACCACGCCCTTTTAAAAAAATGACCACGCCCTTTTAAAAATGACCACGGCCTTTTTTAAAAATGACCACACCTTTTAAAAAAATGACAACGCTCTTTTAAAAATGACCACGGCCTTTTTTAAAAATGACAACGCTCTTTTAAAAATGACCACACCTTTTAAAAAAATGACAACGCTCTTTTAAAAATGACCACACCTTTTAAAAAAATGACAACGCTCTTTTAAAAATGACCACACCTTTTAAAAAAATGACCACGGCCTTTTTTAAAAATGACCACGGCCTTTTTTAAAAATGACCACACCTTTTAAAAAATGACCACGGCCTTTTTTAAAAATGACCACACCTTTTAAAAAAATGACAACGCTCTTTTAAAAATGACCACACCTTTTAAAAAATGACCACGGCCTTTTTTAAAAATGACCACACCTTTTAAAAAAATGACAACGCTCTTTTAAAAATGACCACACCTTTTAAAAAATGACCACGGCCTTTTTTAAAAATGACCACACCTTTTAAAAAAATGACAACGCTCTTTTAAAAATGACCACGCCTTTTAAAAAAAATGACCACGCTCTTTTAAAAATGACCACGCTCTTTTAAAAAAATGACCACGCTCTTTTAAAAATGACAGCGCTCTTTTAAAAATGACCACACCTTTTAAAAAAATGACCACGGCCTTTTTTTAAAAATGACCACGCTCTTTTAAAAAAATGACCACGGCCTTTTTTAAAAATGACCACGCTCTTTTAAAAAAATTACCACGCTCTTTTAAAAATGACCACGGCCTTTTTAAAAAATGACCACACCTTTTAAAAAATGACCACGGCCTTTAAAAAAAATGACCACGCCCTTTTAAAAAAATGACCACGCCCTTTTAAAAAAAATGACCACGCCTTTTAAAAAAAATGACCACGCCCTTTTAAAAAATGACCACGCCCTTTTAAAAAATGACCACGCCCTTTTAAAAAAATGACCACACCCTTTTAAAAAATGACAACGGCCTTTTAAAAAAAATGACAACGGCCTTTTAAAAAAATGACCACGCCCTTTTAAAAAAATGACCACGCCTTTAAAAAAATGACCACACCCTTTTAAAAAAATGACCACGCCCTTTTTTAAAAATGACCACGGGCTTTTTTAAAAATGACCACACCTTTTAAAAAATGACAACGCCCTTTTAAAAATGACCACACCTTTTAATAAAAGACCACGGCCTTTTTTAAAAATGACCACGGGCTTTTTTAAAAATGACCACACCTTTTAAAAAAATGACAACGCTCTTTTAAAAATGACCACACCTTTTAAAAAAATGACCACGGGCTTTTTTAAAAATGACCACGGGCTTTTTTTAAAAATGACCACACCTTTTAAAAAATGACCACGGCCTTTTTTAAAAATGACACCTTTTAAAAAAAATGACAACGCTCTTTTAAAAATGACCACACCTTTTAAAAAATGACCACAGCCTTTTTTAAAAATGACCACACCTTTTAAAAAAATGACAACGCTCTTTTAAAAATGACCACACCTTTTAAAAAAATGACCACGCTCTTTTAAAAATGACCACGGCCTTTTTTAAAAATGACCATGCTCTTTTAAAAATGACCACGGCCTTTTAAAAAAATGACCACGGCCTTTTAAGAAATGACCACGCTCTTAAAAAATGACCACGCTCTTTTTTAAAAATGACCACAGCCTTTTTAAAAATGACCACGCCCTTTTAAAAAATGACCACGCCCTTTTAAGAAATGACCACGGCCTTTTAAAAAAATGACCACGGCCTTTTAAAAAAATGACCACACCTTTTAAGAAATTACCACGCTCTTTTAAAAAAATGACCACACCTTTTAAAAAAATGACCACGCTCTTTTAAAAAATGACCAGGCCCTTTTTAAAAAAATGACCACGCCCCTTTAAAAAAATGACAACACTTTTTTTAAATGACCATGTCTTTTAAAAAAAGACCACGCCTTTTTTAAAAATGACCACACCCTTTTCAAAATGACCACACTTTTTTAAAATGACCATGTCCTTTTAAAAAATGACCACGCCCTTTTAAAAAAATGACCACGCCTTCTTTTTTAAAATGACCACATCCTTTTAAAAAATGACCACGCCCTTTTTTTAAAATGACCACGCCCTTTTTTAAAAATGACCACGCCCATTTTAAAATGACAACACTTTTTTTTAAATGACCATGTCCTTTAAAAAAAGACCACGCCTTTTTAAAAAATGACCACACCCTTTTCAAAATGACCACGCCTTTTTTTAAAATGACCACGCCCTTTTTTAAAAATGACCATGCCTTCTTTTTAAATGACCACATCCTTTTAAAAAATGACGATGCCCTTTTTAAAAGACCACACTTTTTAAAATGACCACGCCCTTTAAAAAAATGACCACGCCCTTTTTAAAAATGACCATGCCCATTTTAAAATGACACTTTTTTAAATAACCACGTCCTTTAAAAAAAGACCATGCCTTTTTTAAAAATGACCACACCCTTTTCAAAATGACCACACATTTTTAAAATGACCATGTCCTTTTAAAAAAATGACCGCGCCTTCTTTTTAAAATGACCACGCCTTCTTTTTAAAATGACCACATCCTTTTAAAAAATGACCATGCCCTTTTTAAAAGACCACACTTTTTAAAATGACCACGCCCTTTAAAAAAAATGACCACACTGTATTTCATCCCGAGCGTTACTTTAAATACAGCTGTATTTTCTAAACTGCAGCAGCTACAGATTTTCCAAGGTACTCAATATGTTTAGAACGACCAGGACATGTTTGGGAAGGTCATAGAAGAGTGTAAAATTTCTAATTTTGATATTTTAAGAGAAAATGGCTGAAATTAGTTGGTCTACTTATTACCGTACATTGAAAGAAAACCAACATTTGCCAGATGTAATGAAATTTTATTTTCAGTCATACTCTTATCAATGGAATATTGATTTTCAAGTGAAAAATACAAAACAAAACTTGTTTCTTTAGCAGACAGCAGTATCTAGAGATTTTAAATGATTTAATGATTATCAGGCAAATTTCCCAACAACCAGTTGCCCAGAAAGTTTAAGTTACTAAATATGTGGTGATTCCAGACTGTATGTAGCTCGTTTGACCTCATGTTTTCTCACGATTTTCTCTTAAAATATCAAAATTCAAAATTTTACACTCTTCTATGACCCTCCCAAACATGTCCTGGTCATTCTGAACATATTGAGTACTTTGGAAAATCTGTTGCTGCTGCAGTTTAGAAAATACAGCTGTCATTGCAGTAACGCTCAGGACAAAAAAGGGGTGTGGTCATTTTTGGGCTGTTGGTCCCGGATAGAGATTTTGGCACATGTCCCAAGTTGTTCATTGGGGTCATATTAGTCTCGAAGAGTTGAAGGATCATCTCCTAAATGAAGTCCACACGTGTCTCAGCCGGGTCCTAGACTGTGTTGATAGGTGTTCCCTCAGCAGAGCCCTCACTGACCACGTGAGGCCTACACACACACACACACACACACACACACACACACACACACACACACACACACACACACACACACACACACACACACACACTTCATTAAGAGGTTTACATGTTAATGCTTTGAGACAGGCACAATAATTATTTGACACCAATGATGTTTATTGTAGTTCTTCCTGTCAAACTGAGGTGATTTCCAGCTCATGATGGTTCACTCATTGAAGTAATGGATACACTTAAAGAAAAACACATTAAATAAATGACTTATTCACATTTTAAATGATGTGGGGGTTTTTTGTTGAATGTATGTGTGTTTTTATTTTATGATTGATTCTTTCAGAGAGTGAAAGCAGGTATTCTGAAAGCTTTCAACAACCCCACAGAGAAGACTGCGGATGAGGAAACCAAGCGTCAAGTCAAAGGTTTGCACAGACTCTGGGGCTCTGTATTAGAAGGGGAGCTAAGAGCAATACTCCCATCTAGTGGCAGATGGAGGATCTGCTGATCAGTTCAAGAAGAGAGTGTGGACTCATCGCCTTGTGCACATCTTACTCCTGAAACCTTTTGAGTGATCATGTCATGAGAAGCTGAATTATTGAAAGTGCTGATCAAAGAGCCAAGTAACTTGGGCCATAGATTTAAGAGACGGATGAACTGTTGATCCTGTTCTGAATAAAATGTATACCTCAATGTCAATGTCAGTGTAAAATTTATTTATATAGCACATTTAATACAGAAATACTGCCCAAAGTGCTGCACACACCCAAAAGATAATAATAGTAATAATAAAAACACAACATGAACAAAATGACTAAAATAATGATCACAACCAAATCAGAAATCGACTAGCTTGAGTCGAAGCTTGAGTACCTGTTCTAAATCTGCTGTCCCTTGCATACTGTGCATTGTATTACAGTATTACTACTTATTTGTCTTTCTCACTCCAGCATATGGGAAGGAAGGTGTGAAGATGAACTTCATTGACCGCATCTTTGTGGGCGAGCTGACCAACACAATAATGTGTGAAGAGTGTGAACATGTGAGTGTGTGTGGACCAAAACCTCGGCGTCTTCTGAGGAGCACAAATGATCCTCAACACTACAGTCATCCAGCAGCTTTCAGCAGAACCTCCTCCAGTTTAATTCAATTTATTTATTTTATGTCACACCAAATCACAACAGCGCTGCTGCCTCGAGGTGGCTTTTCTTTTTCGATTTGTTTATTTATTCATTTGTTTTTTACACACAGCAAACAGCCAGACTGTCGGCTGTCACAGTCCCTGAAATGAAGTCATGATATCCAGCAGTCAGCTGGTGCAGTCCTTACACGGCAGGGAAGATTTCTTACTTGGAAAAACAAAAACAAAGTACTGGTAATTCTTTCTTCTACAAAATACATCAAAGGAGGAAGGAAACAATATCAATAGAAAGCACCAAAAAAGCACTTCACGGACCTGCAAGGTGTTTGGTCTTGGAAGTTTGAGTTGTTAGAAAGTAAATGCCACTACCCAAGTTCAGGTGTGTCCTTGAAGGTGCAGAACAGCTGTGGCACTAAAGAGGGAAATAAAAAAAAATCCCAAACTTCCTCTGGCTTGCTTATTAAAACGATGCCGGGTCATTCACCCAACAATCCAAAGGTTCATGGCCATCAGTGGAGTTTGGAATGTAAATTTACTGGAAAATTGAAAGCTTGAAAGTATCACCTCCACAATCATCCTCCCCAGTCCATCTGGAGTTCCTGTGAGAATGCCTGTGTGATACTTGAATTGTTTGCAATCCAACATGTTCCATTTGAGTCCCAGAGTCTCAGTTTGGGTGATCCTCATCCCGTCCCCTGATAACGGCAGGTCACACCCGGCTGACTTGTAAAAATGATCAATCAAATGTCTTATTATTGTGGTATCATCATCTGAATGATTAAGTACAGTCGAACCAATACAGAGTTATGTTGTTGTATTTGGGAAAACATGACATTTTTATGAGTTTAATGTGTGTTCCATTTCCTTTCAGATCTCCACCGTGAAGGAGGCGTTTATTGACATCTCTCTGCCCATCATAGAGGAAAGGGTGAGCAGCTATAGGAAATCCTTATAAATAATGTATGTTGAACACAAGCAAGAGACGGTTTGCACAAGTTATCAAAAGATGTTTTCACATAAGGAAACTGGTGATGTCTCTTTGGGCCTGATAGGACAGAAAACGTTTGATATGGCATTTTGGTCTCTTACATATACGGCCATGAAAGTAGAGTAGTTTGTATTAGAGCATATTTGACTGAATGTTATGGGGTAAAAACAACATAACTGGGGGTATGGGGGTCAAAAGTTAAAGTTGCTCCAGTTTTGGTAAAAGGTGATGCTGATTATTGGGTGAGTTAATGAGATGAATAAATGGAATAGTTTTGATTGCATTGAACATTTGGTCTCCAAAATAATGGTCAAACAAGGTCAACAATTATTGTATTCTATGACCAGTGTTACCGTGTTACGTGATAACGCAGCATGACAGATGGTGCAAATTATTCCTTTTAAAACCCACATTAATTCAGCCAGTAATGTTTGGCCAAAAGTGGACCAGCTTCAACTTTTGACCCCTGTACAAACTGAAATTTACCTTTGTCACCATTTTTTCTGTTTTTACCCCATAACTCCAAAACATTCAGTCAGAGATTGTCCAAACTATACCTTTTTGGAATCCTGATGTTCAGACAAATAATGTGGTATAATTTTCAATATGATTGGATCATTTTTAAACATTGAACCCTGTGTAAGCCCTACCAGTTTAGTACTGTACTGTACCACCTGCACTACTCCCAGTACGTGTATACAGTGGATAAAATAAGTATTGAACACGTCACCATTTTTCTCAGTAAATATATTTTTAAACGTCCTACTGATGTGAAATGTTCAACAGATGTCAGTAACAACCCAAATAATCCACACATACAAAGAAATCAAACCATATAAGTACAGAAATTATGTTATGTGTAACAAGATGAAATGACACAGGGAAAAAGTATTGAACACACTTACTGAAATGCATTTAATATTTGGTACAAAAGTCTTTGTTGGTAATGAAGCTTCAAGACGCCTCCTGTGTGGAGAAACTATTCACATGCATTGATCAGGTGTGATTTTGGTCCATTCTTCCACACAAACAGTCTTCAGATCTTAAAGGTTCCGTGAACCTCTTCCATGAACTCTGACCTTTTGTTCTCTCCACAGATGTTCTGTTGGGTTCCAGTCAGCTGATTGGCTGGACCATTCTAGAGAGTTTCCTTGTCTGTGTGTTTGGGATCATTGTCCTGCTGAAATGTCCATCCTCGTTTCATCTTCATCATCCTGGTAGATTTTTATCAAGAATGTCTCGGTACATTTTTCCATTCATCCTTCAGTTATATCATAGAAGTAGACTGGATTGCCAACTTAAGATCTAGTTCCATTGGGCCTCATGTATCAACGTTGCATACGGCGATATTTGAGCGTATATGGGGTGTACGCCAAAACGGCTGCGCTACTTGGCATTTATCAATGTGGTCGTTGGCGTACGCTGCGCTGAAAATATACACCAGGTCGAGAGGTGGCGTAAATTATACACCAAAATGAACCAGCGCTGGAATCCACATAAAAATGAAGATGATCAACATGATAAACAGTGCCATTATACAAATCAATGCATATGTTACATAAATAACACTTTTCTGATTATACCACATAATAATCAATACAAATCCCACCTTTGTGGGATTGTTATGGAACACGATCTGTGGCTACAGCGCTGCCTGCAAAGACAGCGCTGCTCGCCTTTTTCTCCAGACTTCGAGCCTGGAGCCAGAGCAGCGCTGAGCTTAACTTCATGTGGTGTGATCATTTTAGACAATGAAATTGATAATTACAACTGTAGTTTCGTCATTCCCTTAATTCGCCCGTGCAGCAACCAGGTTTTCTCGTCTCCATTCGGTTGTCACAATAAAATAAATACAGAAATACATTTAAAAAATAAAGAAATCTGACAGATTAGGTGTGTCTTATTAATTGAGCGAGCAAATATCCACATGTCAAGAATTATTGACATGTGAAAAGAGAATACAGTGGTCCCTCGCTATAACGCCGTTCACCTGTCGTGGCCTCGGAGTCTCGGAGTATTTAGTCCAATTTTGCATGCCTTTTTTTTTTTTTTTTTACAGTGTTCTGTGTTCTGCGTATCTGTTTATAAGAATCTTGTTCCCCAGAAGAGAAAAGAGCACCAACAACTACTCATAACTGTGTTTGTCACACGGAAACAAACACCTGCTGCAGTGAGGTGTGAGTGGGAAAAGGCGCAGCGTCAGGACGCAGAGGCCTGATCTGTGAAATACTGGTGAGTCACTATTAATAATTTCTTATGTGTCCGACCTCGTTCGTTGATTGTTAAAATTAATTTGTTAGTTCTAAATGCCATCATAATTATTTATAGGAAAACGTTCTATTTTATTTATGTTCATGCCTGATTGAGAAAGTGTATAAACTGTGTAGTGAGGGGTTTTACAGCCTTAAAACGTCTATAATAATTGTAAAAAATAACGCTGACTACGTCTCAGTTTCGTGTATTACAGGCTATTTTTTAGAACGTAACTCCATCGATTGATGAGGGACCACTGTAACACTTTATTGATTATATACTACAAAACAGTTGATACGACGGCTGCTTTTGACCCTCTATTGACACGCGTCGTGATTGGTGGAGTTCTTTTTCTTTGCCGTCTTCCCAACTTGTCCATGTCGTAAAATGAGGGTGTGTCTGAAGCGGAGTCTGAATATTTATGGGCGTGTTTATTATAATTACGATCGTTTCCACCCGCTGCATTTATCAAGATCACGTCAGGCGTACGCCAGAAATGGGCAGGTGCTTGATACATGTCACGGTGACTTTGGTGTATTTCAAGTTTACGCCGTAAATTTACGCCACAAGTGCGCAACATTGATACATGAGGCCCATTGAGTTCTCTTTGTGAGCTTGCGACCCTGAGATTTCAGCTACTCAGCCACAAGAGTTGGGATAATTCAGCAGTAACACCAGATGTGCTTGTAAAGGACAGTTTCTGTGTGTTTTCTTTTCGTGGCTTCAGCAAGTTATCTCCTCAAAGTATGTTCAAAGTGTAGCTTGAATGAAGTTCTTGTTGATTTTAAATCGTATTCAGGACAAAAGTTATTGATAATAGCCTGCAGACTGTCAGCAACTGTGGTGGAAAATCATGGTCAGTAATCATTAATTATTCATAAAACGTGTATAAAAATACAATAAAAGCACACATCATTTGTCGTTTAAAAAAGCATCATAGTAAAAAAATTCCATGTCAATAACACCTTCAGAAATATATTTACTAAGAAAGATGGTGACGTGTTCAATACTTATTTTACCCGCTGTATATGTTCTTATAATATATCGCAGGTCAGCAGACTGTGCAATGCTTTTGTTAAGTCTGTTTTACTTCACGCACACTGGACTCACACTGCCAACTTTTCAGCAGTCCTTTGAATCTGATGTTGAATGTTGCATTCGGTCTGGCAGGACCACTGATGGGCCACTCGGCCAGCATGAGAACAGCAGAGCTGACTGCAGTGGCATCTTGCTTTTTTTTTCGCCATGCTGGTGAAGATGGCAAACCAGCCAAGTTATTCTGGATGAACTTTCTTTACCCAACCTTTTCTAGGGGCTTCCCTTTAACAGGGCAGACTGGATGCTCACATTGCTGCCTCAGCTGGTTGTTGCCTAGCTTGATGTAAGCTGCCTATGTGTAGAACGCCAGCTCCTCTCACATTTGTTCCATCGCCACAAGACGTCTCGCCTCACCAGGACCAGCGTAGCGGTGAGGTGAGACAGGTGACATCATGTCCCCACCACTCTGCCTCCCTGGACCTCCACATCTGGTTCCAAGTGGTGCACAGGTGTGCCACAGACCTGACAGACATACATGCTGTCCTGCGGTGACATCTCTTGTGTCTGGTGATGCCATCTGTTGACCAATGGTGTGGTTCCTTCGCTGTCCCACTTGCAGTGTACATAGTATTTGTCTGTTTTTCATTCTCTTGTTTTGCCATTCAGGGTATTTGCATTTGCCTTCTATTTGCACATTTTACTCTTCCCTGCTGTTGCACAGTTCTACTGTCACTGCTGCTTTGATGCTGCAAAGTTTCCATGTGGTACTAATAAAGGAATGTCTTACCAGGCTACAGTGACGAGCCTGGGATGGCTGTCATACATAAAGTTTAACTAGAGAGATATACCTAGTAAATTGCAGGTGGTAAGTTTTGCCACCCTCGGTGGTGGTGACATGCTGACCTTTCAGGGGTCCAACTGAAGGTTTCTTACCAGCGATGATGCTTTATGTGCCGCCTTAGATATCAAAACCATCCAATCCTGGAAGGTCGAGTAAAGGCAGCCAGGAGCAGGATGGGCACATGGCTCATGGTGACCAAGTTCTTTCTGTATCGCACAACAGGAACACCAGGAAGCTGAGCGGACAGGTAGGGCACCGTGGGCATTTGCATTGGTGTCATTCATTCTCAGTGCATATCTGACAGTTGTTAGCATGTATGTTCTGCTATCTCCCCAGAAGCAGCAAGGCAGGAGGCCTTCAAGCTCAGCGGAGGAGAAAGGAGGAGGCCACAGTGTTGAAAAGCTAGAAGAGGAGGGGCTGGCTGCCAGTTCAGTCTGCGGTGTCTCAGTTTGTAAGACGACTGTTGCTGGCAGCCAATCAGACGGCAGTGAACGGGGCTCGGGTTCTCAGGACAGCAGTAACGATGCTGACAGTGAGGCCTCGGAGAGCGAGTGGGCTCCTCGCACCTCCTCCTCCAGCCACAGTCACAGTCAGGTTTCCAGCCCTTCATCCACCTCAACCCTCACACCTTCCCCGACACCCGCCTCTGCCTCTGCCTCCTCGACGTCACCCTCCACCAGGCAAGGTGGCGCTGTGGAGCAACTAGTTAATTCAGTTTCTAAGGTCAACCTGGGGTTCACTTCTGGGGACTGCAGCACATCTTCCACGCACTGTTCTCCAGAGGAACCGGCAGAAATGCACAAACTTCACCATCAGCACCACCAGGGGGCGTTCCAGGCGCTGTCCCACAGTTACACGCCCTTCTCCAAAGAGTGCTCCATCCAGTCGTGCCTCCACCAGTTCACCTCTGTGGAGCTGCTGATGGGCAACAACAAGCTGCTGTGTGAAAGCTGCACCGAGCGACGACAAAAACAGCTGCGCAAGAGCGGATCAGCCGGTAAGATCAACAGGTCCTGAGTTTGATTCCAAAAAAACAACATGTGGACCCTCTGCTCAGGGGACTTCAGTCCACATGACTGAGACAAGTAGAGAAGCTTGAATCTTCGACTGGACTGGGTTGCTTGACGTGAGGACGTTTCGCTTCAAATCACAGAAGCTTCCTCAGCTAAAATTCTTGCTCTGGTAGTCTGACTTCTGTCTTGACTCTTGTAGAGAAGAATAAACCAGAAGCCAACAAAAGCTGGAGTTTTTTAACTGAGACAAAATCATTCTGAATTACAGTAACCATCAGAATTTATATGAAATGATTCATGTAGGTTTGATTTGTGTTTAAATGAACACAACCCAACTGGAAACAGTAAATTTATATTTCAACAACTGCATGTTGTGTGTGTGTGTGTGTGTGTGTGTGTGTGTGTCTTGTAGATAAGAAGCTGGAGAAGATTTACACCAGTGCTCGTAAGCAAATGTTGATTTCTTGGCTGCCTCCTGTCATCACATTACATCTTAAACGCTTCCACCAGGTGAGCAGACACTAAAAGTTTGTGTGTGTCCCGTCAGTCTGAGTGTGTCAGTGCGTCTCAGAGGGACAGGTTGAAGACAAAATGTTAACATGCTCTCTTTTTGTCCATTAAGGCGGGCATGAACCTACGAAAGGTGAACCGCCATGTTGACTTTCCGTTGATCTTAGATCTGGCTCCTTTCTGTTCAGCATCTTGCAAGGTATTACTACTACTACTACTACTACTAGTATTACTACTACCACTGCTAATCTAAAGATATTTCACTCCAAATTTCAACCAAACAGCAGTTTGATGAAAAATGGATAAACAAATAAACATCTTTTCCAGCTGAGCAGTTTATGATGCAGTCCGAAAACTACCAGTCTAAAGTGTCTCCCCACACAGTCCGAAAACTACCGGTCTAAAGTGTCTCCCCACACAGTCCGAAAACTACCGGTCTAAAGTGTCTCCCCACACAGTCCGAAAACTACCGGTCTAAAGTGTCTCCCCACACAGTCCGAAAACTACCAGTCTAAAGTGTCTCCCCACACAGTCCGAAAACTACCGGTCTAAAGTGTCTCCCCACACAGTCCGAAAACTACCGGTCTAAAGTGTCTCCCCACACAGTCCGAAAACTACCGGTCTAAAGTGTCTCCCCACACAGTCCGAAAACTACCGGTCTAAAGTGTCTCCCCACACAGTCCGAAAACTACCGGTCTAAAGTGTCTCCCCACACAGTCCGAAAACTACCAGTCTAAAGTGTCTCCCCACACAGTCCGAAAACTACCGGTCTAAAGTGTCTCCCCACACAGTCCGAAAACTACCGGTCTAAAGTGTCTCCCCACACAGTCCGAAAACTACCGGTCTAAAGTGTCTCCCCACACAGTCCGAAAACTACCGGTCTAAAGTGTCTCCCCACACAGTCCGAAAACTACCGGTCTAAAGTGTCTCCCCACACAGTCCGAAAACTACCGGTCTAAAGTGTCTCCCCACACAGTCCGAAAACTACCGGTCTAAAGTGTCTCCCCACACAGTCCGAAAACTACCAGTCTAAAGTGTCTCCCCACACAGTCCGAAAACTACCGGTCTAAAGTGTCTCCCCACACAGTCCGAAAACTACCGGTCTAAAGTGTCTCCCCACACAGTCCGAAAACTACCGGTCTAAAGTGTCTCCCCACACAGTCCGAAAACTACCGGTCTAAAGTGTCTCCCCACACAGTCCGAAAACTACCGGTCTAAAGTGTCTCCCCACACAGTCCGAAAACTACCAGTCTAAAGTGTCTCCCCACACAGTCCGAAAACTACCGGTCTAAAGTGTCTCCCCACACAGTCCGAAAACTACCGGTCTAAAGTGTCTCCCCACACAGTCCGAAAACTACCGGTCTAAAGTGTCTCCCCACACAGTCCGAAAACTACCGGTCTAAAGTGTCTCCCCACACAGTCCGAAAACTACCGGTCTAAAGTGTCTCCCCACACAGTCCGAAAACTACCGGTCTAAAGTGTCTCCCCACACAGTCCGAAAACTACCGGTCTAAAGTGTCTCCCCACACAGTCCGAAAACTGCCGGTCTAAAGTGTCTCCCCACACAGTCCGAAAACTGCCGGTCTAAAGTGTCTCCCCACACAGTCTGTAAACTGCTGGTCTAAAGTGTCTCCCCACACAGTCTGTAAACTACCAGTCTAAAGTGTCTCACACAGATCTGTTTAAAGCAGTTGTAGATGACACAAGGAAAGAAATCTGCAAAATATGAATGAAACATGGTAAGTGAATGCAGCCAACTTTTACAATGACTGACAAACATACAGACCATTCATCGGTGCTTCTGAACAGTAATAGTATAACTGAGATCATACACGGTTATGAGAGTCTGGAATTACAACCTTTTCAGTACTCTGAGCATCATATACAGGATGTGGAATATGAGATAGATCCGGACAATCATTTCTACTCCTTCACAAATAGTAACTGTCAGTATTATACAGAGGAACAATACAATAACTGCATTACAAACGATGGGATACTGTCAATAATCCACTTTATTAGCAGGAGTCTGTAAAAAAATTTTGGGGAGTATCAAAGACTATTTAAAACAATTTTGTCAACCCTTCAGTATAATCGCCATAACGGAAACATGGCTCACAGAGGGTGATGACACAAACTATGAGCTGGAGGGTTATGAATTCAATCATCTGAATAGACAAAATAGAGGAGGAGGAGGGGCTTTGTATGTTGACAAAAGGATTAACTACAAAATTAAAGATCAAATGACTGTGGCTGTGGAACACCTTTTGGAATCCATCACAATTGAAATATGTATGGAAAAAGGTAAAAATATAATTATTAGCTGCACATATAGAGCTCCAGGCTCTAAGATTGAAGGGTTTCAAAATTGGACAGAGAGTTTTTTTCACAGATGTGTAATAGAGTATTTTTCTGTGGAGATATAAACATAAAGTAACTGAGGATTTCATTAACACTATGTACAGTCTAAATCTATATCCAAAAATTACTAGGCCTTCAAGAATAACTTCACATTCAGCTACTCTCACTGATAATATATTTACAAATGATATCGATACCAAAACACTAAGTGGCTTGTTAATTAATGATATGAGTGACCATTTACCAATTTTTATAGTAACTGATCCATCCATCCATTCATTTTCTTCCGCTTTATCCGGAGTCGGGTCGCAGGGGCAGCAGCTCAAGCAAAGCCGCCCAGACCTCCCGATCCACACACATCTCCCCCAGCTCCTCCAGGGGAACCCCAAGGCGTTCCCAAGCCAGCCGAGAGATGTAGTCCCTCCAGCGTGTCCTGGGTCTTCCCCGGGGCCTCCTCCCAGTGGGACGTGCCCGGAACACCTCTCCAGCGAGGCGTCCAGGGGGCATCCGGAAAAGATGCCCGAGCCACCTCAACTGACTCCTTTCGACGTGGAGGAGTAGCGGCTCGACTCCGAGCTCCTCCCGAGTGACCGAGCTCCTCACCCTATCTCTAACGTGCCCAGCCACCCTGCGTAACTGATCTAAATTTCAATAAAAAAATGTACTGCGAAAATACAATACTGCAAGCTTTTACAATCTGAAGAAGCTATCACTGCCTTAAAAAAATGATTTACTTTTACAGGATTGGAATCCCATTTATGAGAAGCAAGATGCGAATTTAGCATATTCTGAATTTGAAAACATATTTCTCAATATATACAACAAAAATTGTCCAATTATACAGTATAATAAAAATAATAAATATAAAGTTAACCCATGGATAACAAAACGTCTTCAAAAGGCTTGTAAGAAGAAAAATATGCTATACAGAGAATTCATTAAAAGTAAATCAAGAGAAGCAGAGATTAACCCCTTAACGCCTATTGTCGCATATATGCTACAATATTTGACTCAAATATGCAACATACCAAATTGACCAGTATGCCTGTTGTCACAAATTTGCAACATACCATTATTATTATTATAACATTATAACATAAAGTCATTACCAAAATACCAAAATTACTATTTATTTTTTGTGCAAAAGTGAAATTAATAATCTCAACAGTATTTGCCATCTACTTAAAGGCAAAAACACACACAAAACATTTTTTTTATATACAGCTATATAAATTCAGGCGTTAAGTGGTTAAATATAAGGACTATAAAATAAAATAACAACTGTTATGCGGAACTGTAAAAAAAATCATACTTTGAAAAAATACTAAACAATCATAAAAACAACATAAAGGAAACATGGAAAATACTGAATAGGATTATTGCAAATAAACCCAAATCAAATAACTACCCAACATACTTTACTTATAACAACAAAAATAAATATAACATGAGCCAAGTAGTGAATAGTTTCAACAAATTTTTTGCTAATGCAGCTGAAATCCAACACAGCACATGGGAAAATCTGCAATTAATCGCCAGAAATCTGCACACAATATTTCTCAGCCCAGTGGATGAAAGGGAAATTATTAATGTAGTTAGTACATGTAACTTTATTCACTTTATACATGCTTCCCTTAGGCAGTATTATTAGACGGTATTGCTTAAATTTTCATTGTTACGCAGATGATACCCAGCTTTATCTATCCATGAAGCCACAGGATACACACCAATTAGCTAAACTGCAGGATTGTCTTACAGACATAAAGACATGGATGACCTCTAATTTCCTGCTTTTAAACTCAGATAAAACTGAAGTTATTGTACTTGGCCCCACAAATCTTAGAAGCATGGTGTCTAACCAGATCGTTACTCTGGATGGCATTTCCCTGATCTCTGGTAATACTGTGAGAAATCTTGGAGTTATTTTTGATCAGGATATGTCATTCAAAGCGCATATTAAACAAATATGTAGGACTGCCTTTTTGCATTTACGCAATATCTCTAAAATCAGAAAGGTCTTGTCTCAGAGTGATGCTGAAAAACTAATTCATGCATTTATTTCCTCTAGGCTGGACTATTGTAATTCATTATTATCAGGTTGTCCTAAAAGTTCCCTAAAAAGCCTTCAGTTGGTTCAGAATGCTGCAGCTAGAGTACTGACGGGGACTAGCAGGAGAGAGCATATCTCACCCGTGTTGGCCTCCCTACATTGGCTTCCTGTTAATGCTAGAATAGAATTTAAAATTCTTCTTCTTACTTATAAGGTTTTGAATAATCAGGTCCCATCTTATCTTAGGGACCTCGTAGTACCATATTACCCCATTAGAGCGCTTCGCTCTCAGACTGCGGGCTTACTTGTAGTTCCTAGGGTTTGTAAGAGTAGAATGGGAGGCAGAGCCTTCAGCTTTCAGGCTCCTCTCCTGTGGAACCAGCTCCCAATTCAGATCAGGGAGACAGATACCCTCTCTACTTTTAAGATTAGGCTTAAAACTTTCCTTTTCGCTAAGGCTTATAGTTAGGGCTGGATCGGGTGACCCTGGACCATCCCTTGGTTATGTTGCTTTAGACGTAGACTGTGGGGGGGTTCCCATGATGCACTGTTTCTTTCTCTTTTTGCTCCGTATGCACCACTCTGCATTTAATCATTAGTGATCGATCTCTTTTTCCTGGTTCTTTCCCTCAGCCCCAACCAGTCTCAGCAGAAGACTGCCCCTCCCTGAGCCTGGTTCTGCTGGAGGTTTCTTCCTGTTAAAAGGGAGTTTTTCCTTCCCACTGTGGCCAAGTGCTTGCTCATAGGGGGTCGTTTTGACCGTTGGGGTTTTTCATGATTGTTGTATGGCCTTGCCTTGCAATGTGGAGCGCCTTGGGGCAACTGTTTGTTGTGATTTGGCGCTATATAAGAAACAAGTTGATTGATTGATTGATGTAAAAGTAAAAAGTCATCAGATCATAATGAGGTACATATGTCCTTAGTAAAGCAAATAATTACTGAAATCGCAAAACCATTATCATATATTTTTAATAAATCATTTCAAACTGGAATTGTTCCTAACGACATGAAAGTGGCAAAAGTGATACCTTTATTTAAATCTGGTAGCAAGCATATTTTCACTAACTACAGGCCTGTGTCTCTATTGTCACAGTTTTCTAAGACATTGGAAAAACAGCAGACTGGATAAATTTATAGATCGACATAATTTGCTTGATGAAAGTCAATATGGTTTTAGAGTGAAAAGGTCCACAACACTGGCATTGCTCAATTCCATAGAAGAGATCACTAAACATGTGGACCAAAGGGTAATTGTATTAGGTTTATTTATTGACCTAAGAAAGGCTTTTGACAGAATTGATCACAATATACAACCCCTGGCAAAAATGATGGAATCACCGGCCTCAGAGGATGTTCATTCAGTTGTTTAATTTTGTAGAAAAAAAGCAGATCACAGACATGACACAAAACTAAAGTCATTTCAAATGGCAACTTTCTGGCTTTAAGAAACACTATAAGAAATCAAGAAAAAAAGATTGTGGCAGTCAGTAACGGTTACTTTTTTAGACCAAGCAGAGGAAAAAAATATGGAATCACTCAATTCTGAGGAAAAAATTATGGAATCACCCTGTAAATTTTCATCCCCCAAATTAACACCTGCATCAAATCAGATCTGCTCGTTAGTCTGCATCTAAAAAGGAGTGATCACACCTTGGAGAGCTGTTGCACCAAGTGGACTGACATGAATCATGGCTCCAACACGAGAGATGTCAATTGAAACAAAGGAGATGATGAATCTCGAATCTGCATTGGGTAAGGTGATGATGCTGGAACTTTTGTTTGGTGCCGTTCCAATGAGATTTATAAAGATGACTGCCTGAAGAGAACATGTAAATTTCCACAGTCATTGATGATATGGGGCTGCATGTCAGGTAAAGGCACTGGGGAGATGGCTGTCATTACATCATCAATAAATGCACAAGTTTACGTTGATATTTTGGACACTTTTCTTATCCCATCAATTGAAAGGATGTTTGGGGATGATGAAATCATTTTTCAAGATGATAATGCATCTTGCCATAGAGCAAAAACTGGGAAAACATTCCTTGCAAAAAGACACATAGGGTCAATGTCAACGAGTAGATCTGATATGATGCAGGTGTTAATTTGGGGGATGAAAATTTACAGGGTGATTCCATAATTTTTTCCTCAGAATTGAGTGATTCCATATTTTTTTCCTCTGCTTGGTCTAAAAAAGTAACCGTTACTGACTGCCACAATCTTTTTTTCTTGATTTCTTATAGTGTTTCTTAAAGCCAGAAAGTTTCCATTTGAAATGACTTTAGTTTTGTGTCATGTCTGTGATCTGCTTTTTTTCTACAAAATTAAACAACTGAATGAACATCCTCTGAGGCCGGTGATTCCATAATTTTTGCCAGGGGTTGTATTATTTCATAAGATGGAACTGTATGGGATCAGAGAGGTGGCTCTGAGTTGGATTAGAAGCTACTTACAAAACCGGAAGCAGTTTTTTAAACTCTGGGAATACTGTTCTTCATGTCTGGACATCATTTGTGGGCTTCCCCAGGGTTCTGTGTTGGTATTTTATACATCGACGATTTATGTAAAGTTTCAGATCTGTTTAAAGCAGTTCTCTTTGCAGATGACACAAACCTGTTTTGCTCAGGAGAAAATCTGCAACAATTATTATCTGATTTAGGAACTGAAATGATAAAGTTAAAGAGATGGTTTGACATTAAGAAATTATCATTAAATTTGTCAAAAACTAAATTAATGTTATTTGGAAATTATAAAAAAGACAAATACAGTTAAATATACAACCCCTCATTCGGATCGTGTCCTTTAAGATGAAGAGTTTGAAGTGGTTGAAAATGGGAGTGGGAAGAGATGGGTTTTTTACTTCCCCCCACTCTTTGTGGATGAGATCATTTTATTTTGGTTAAAGGGGTCGGCATTAAAAGCTTTGCTTCTGCCTATACCCTTTCAGGCACACAGATGCACTGTTAATTCATTTTCTTTCTTCGTTGTAAGTTTTTTTTTTTTTTTTTTGACTGTGTCCTGAATAAATTAATTCATTCATTCATTCAAAGTGCGTCCCCACACAGTCCGTACACTGCCGGTCTAAAGTGTGTCCCCACACAGTCCGTACACTGCCGGTCTAAAGTGTGTCCCCACACAGTCCGTACACTGCCGGTCTAAAGTGTGTCCCCACACAGTCCGTACACTGCCGGTCTAAAGTGTGTCCCCACACAGTCCGTACACTGCCGGTCTAAAGTGTGTCCCCACACAGTCCGTACACTGCCGGTCTAAAGTGTGTCCCCACACAGTTCGTACACTGCCGGTCTAAAGTGTGTCCCCACACAGTCCGTACACTGCCGGTCTAAAGTGTGTCCCCACACAGTCCGTACACTGCCGGTCTAAAGTGTGTCCCCACACAGTCCGTACACTGCCGGTCTAAAGTGTGTCCCCACACAGTCCGTACACTGCCGGTCTAAAGTGTGTCCCCACACAGTTCGTACACTGCCGGTCTAAAGTGTGTCCCCACACAGTCCGTACACTGCCGGTCTAAAGTGTGTCCCCACACAGTCCGTACACTGCCGGTCTAAAGTGTGTCCCCACACAGTTCGTACACTGCCGGTCTAAAGTGTGTCCCCACACAGTCCGTACACTGCCGGTCTAAAGTGTGTCCCCACACAGTCCGTACACTGCCGGTCTAAAGTGTGTCCCCACACAGTTCGTACACTGCCGGTCTAAAGTGTGTCCCCACACAGTTCGTACACTGCCGGTCTAAAGTGTGTCCCCACACAGTCCGTACACTGCCGGTCTAAGTGTGTCCCCACACAGTCCGTACACTGCCGGTCTAAAGTGTGTCCCCACACAGTCCGTACACTGCCGGTCTAAAGTGTGTCCCCACACAGTTCGTACACTGCCGGTCTAAAGTGTGTCCCCACACAGTCCGTACACTGCCGGTCTAAAGTGTGTCCCCACACAGTTCCGTACACTGCCGGTCTAAAGTGTGTCCCCACACAGTCCGTACACTGCCGGTCTAAAGTGTGTCCCCACACAGTCCGTACACTGCCGGTCTAAAGTGTGTCCCCACACAGTCCGTACACTGCCGGTCTAAAGTGTGTCCCCACACAGTCCGTACACTGCCGGTCTAAAGTGTGTCCCCACACAGTCCGTACACTGCCGGTCTAAAGTGTGTCCCCACACAGTCCGTACACTGCCGGTCTAAAGTGTGTCCCCACACAGTCCGTACACTGCCGGTCTAAAGTGTGTCCCCACACAGTTCGTACACTGCCGGTCTAAAGTGTGTCCCCACACAGTCCGTACACTGCCGGTCTAAAGTGTGTCCCCACACAGTCCGTACACTGCCGGTCTAAAGTGTGTCCCCACACAGTCCGTACACTGCCGGTCTAAAGTGTGTCCCCACACAGTTCGTACACTGCCGGTCTAAAGTGTGTCCCCACACAGTCCGTACACTGCCGGTCTAAAGTGTGTCCCCACACAGTCCGTACACTGCCGGTCTAAAGTGTGTCCCCACACAGTTCGTACACTGCCGGTCTAAAGTGTGTCCCCACACAGTCCGTACACTGCCGGTCTAAAGTGTGTCCCCACACAGTTCGTACACTGCCGGTCTAAAGTGTGTCCCCACACAGTCCGTACACTGCCGGTCTAAAGTGTGTCCCCACACAGTCCGTACACTGCCGGTCTAAAGTGTGTCCCCACACAGTCCGTACACTGCCGGTCTAAAGTGTGTCCCCACACAGTCCGTACACTGCCGGTCTAAAGTGTGTCCCCACACAGTCCGTACACTGCCGGTCTAAAGTGTGTCCCCACACAGTCCGTACACTGCCGGTCTAAAGTGTGTCCCCACACAGTCCGTACACTGCCGGTCTAAAGTGTGTCCCCACACAGTCCGTACACTGCCGGTCTAAAGTGTGTCCCCACACAGTTCGTACACTGCCGGTCTAAAGTGTGTCCCCACACAGTCCGTACACTGCCGGTCTAAAGTGTGTCCCCACACAGTCCGTACACTGCCGGTCTAAAGTGTGTCCCCACACAGTTCGTACACTGCCGGTCTAAAGTGTGTCCCCACACAGTTCGTACACTGCCGGTCTAAAGTGTGTCCCCACACAGTCCGTACACTGCCGGTCTAAAGTGTGTCCCCACACAGTCCGTACACTGCCGGTCTAAAGTGTGTCCCCACACAGTCCGTACACTGCCGGTCTAAAGTGTGTCCCCACACAGTCCGTACACTGCCGGTCTAAAGTGTGTCCCCACACAGTTCGTACACTGCCGGTCTAAAGTGTGTCCCCACACAGTCCGTACACTGCCGGTCTAAAGTGTGTCCCCACACAGTCCGTACACTGCCGGTCTAAAGTGTGTGTCCCCACACCATCCCTACACTACCGGTCTAAAGTGTGTCCACACTGTAGACCGGTAGTGTAGGGATGGTGTCCACACTGTAGACCGGTAGTGTGTCCACACTGTAGACCGGTAGTGTTGGGACTCCACAGGGTAATCAGGTGTGTCATTATGTTTACATGTCTTTGTTATTTATTGGGTGTTTCACATAATTAACAGCTCATTGTTTTGAAAGGTTGACATTCTGTTTTCAGGTGGTTGGTCTTGGACCAGGAGCCTTCTGCATGCTAACCCTTGTTCCCTGCTCTGTCTGTGTCTATAGGTGTGTTGTGCTTCCTCGCTGACAGGAGTGATGTCATACGTGCTTTTAGCATTTAAACGCTGTGAAATTTTGCCTCCTTCTAATGTGTTTGTTTTTCTGCTGTTAATAGAACGTTGCAGGGACTGAATGTGTCCTCTACAGCCTGTATGGGATTGTTGAACACAGTGGCTCGATGAGGGGGGGCCACTACGCTGCATACGTTAAAGTCCGCGCTCCGCAGAGGAGAACGGATCAGCGCCAGAGAAACATGTCAGGTCAGACCCAGAGCTGCTTTTGTTGTTGTTTTTTTTTTATTTAAAGTCATTTTATATTGTTCTTGTTGCTTTGTGTTTTTCTGGAGTTCATGAAGATAATTTCTGCAGTGAATGTGTAACCTGCAGTGTAATACTCTTCAGCTGTGAATAAGTTGTGCAGTCAAGACTTTATATGCAGTAAAACCCGCATATAATGGATTCAGGTGGACCAGTGAATTTTGTCTGTTATTGAAATCCATTATATTCAGTTCAGTTCAATTTTATTTATATAGCGCCAAATCACAACAAACAGTTGCCCCAAGGCACTTTATATTGTAAGGCAAAAGCCATACAATAATTACAGAAAAACCCCAACGGTCAAAATGACCCCCTGTGAGCAAGCACTTGGCGACAGTGGGAAGGAAAAACTCCCTTTTAACAGGAAGAAACCTCCAGCAGAACCAGGCTCAGGGGCAGTGGGGCAGTCTTCTGCAGGGACTGTTTGGGGCTGAGGGAGAGAGTCAGGAAAAAGACATGCTGTGGAAGAGAGCAGAGATCAATCACTAATGATTAAATGCAGAGTGGTGCATACAGAGCAAAAAGAGAAAGAAACACTCAGTGCATCATGGGAACCCCCCAGCAGTCTAAGTCTATAGCAGCATAACTAAGGGATGGTTCAGGGTCACCTGATCCAGCCCTAACTATAAGCTTTAGCAAAAAGGAAAGTTTTAAGCCTAATCTTAAAAGTAGAGAGGGTGTCTGTCTCCCTGATCTGAATTGGGAGCTGGTTCCACAGGAGAGGAGCCTGAAAGCTGAAGGCTCTGCCTCCCATTCTACTCTTACAAACCCTAGGAACTACAAGTAAGCCTGCAGTCTGAGAGCGAAGTATTCTATTGGGGTGATATGGTACTATGAGGTCCCTAAGATAAGATGGGACCTGATTATTCAAAACCTTGTAAGTAAGAAGAAAAATTTTAAATTCTATTCTGGAATTAACAGGAAGCCAGTGAAGAGAGGCCAATATGGGTGAGATATGCTCTCTCCTTCTAGTCCCTGTCAGTACTCTAGCTGCAGCATTTTGAATTAACTGAAGGCTTTTCAGGGAACTTTTAGGACAACCTGATAATAATGAATTACAATAGTCCAGCCTAGAGGAAATAAATGCATGAATTAGTTTTTCAGCATCACTGTGAGACAAGACCTTTCTGATTTTAGAGATATTGCGTAAATGCAAAAAAGCAGTCCTACATATTTGTTTAATATGCGCATTGAATGACATATCCTGATCAAAAATGACTCCAAGATTTCTCACAGTATTACTAGAGGTCAGGGTAATGCCATCCAGAGTAAAGATCTGGTTAGACACCATCTTTCTAAGATTTGTGGGGACAAGTACAATAACTTCAGTTTTATCTGAATTTAAAAGCAGGAAATTAGAGGTCATCCATGTCTTTATGTCTGTAAGACATTCCTGCAGTTTAACTAATTGGTGTGTGTCCTCTGGCTTCATGGATAGATAAAGCTGGGTATCATCTGCGTAACAATGAAAATTTAAGCAATGCTTTCTAATAATACTGCCTAAGGGAAGCATGTATAAAGTGAATAAAATTGGTCCTAGCACAGAACCTTGTGGAACTCCATAATTAACCTTAGTCTGTGAAGAAGACTCCCCATTTACATGAACAAATTGTAATCTATTAGATAAATATGATTCAAACCACTACAGCGCAGTGCCTTTAATACCTATGGCATGCTCTAATCTCTGTAATAAAATTTTATGGTCAACAGTATCAAAAGCTGCACTGAGGTCTAACAGAACAAGCACAGAGATGAGTCCACTGTCTGAGGCCATAAGAACGTCATTTGTAACCTTCACTAATGCTGTTTCTGTACTATGATGAATTCTAAACCCTGACTGAAACTCTTCAAATAGACCATTCCTCTGCAGATGATCAGTTAGCTGTTTTACAACTACCCTTTCAAGAATTTTTGAGAGAAATGGAAGGTTGGAGATTGGCCTATAATTAGCTAAGATAGCTGGGTCAAGTGATGGCTTTTTAAGTAATGGTTTAATTACTGCCACCTTAAAAGCCTTGTGGTACATAGCCAACTAATAAAGATAGATTGATCATATTTAAGATCGAAGCATTAATTAATGGTAGGGCTTCCTTGAGCAGCCTGGTAGGAATCGGGTCTAATAGACATGTTGATGGTTTGGAGGAAGTAACTAATGAAAATAACTCAGACAGAACAATCGGAGAGAAAGAATCTAACCAAATACCGGCATCACTGAAAGCAGCCAAAGATAACGATACGTCTTTGGGATGGTTATGAGTAATTTTTTCTCTAATAGTTAAAATTTTATTAGCAAAGAAAGTCATGAAGTCATTACTAGTTAAAGTTAAGGGAATACTCGGCTCAATAGAGCTCTGACTCTTTGTCAGCCTGGCTACAGTGCTGAAAAGAAACCTGGGGTTCTTATTTCTTCAATTAGTGATGAGTAGTAAGATGTCCTAGCTTTACGGAGGGCTTTTTTTTATAGAGTAACAGACTCTTTTTACAGGCTAAGTGAAGATCTTCTAAATTAGTGAGACGCCATTTCCTCTCCAACATACGGGTTATCTGCTTTAAGCTGCGAGTTTGTGAGTTATACCACGGAGTCAGGCACTTTTGATTTAAGGCTCTCTTTTTCAGAGGAGCTACAGCATCCAAAGTTGTGCTCAATGAGGATGTAAAACTATTGATGAGATAATCTATCTCACAGAGTTTAGGTAACTACTGTGCACTGTGTTGGTGTATGGCATTGGAGAACATAACAAAGAAGGAATCATATCCTTAAACCCAGTTACAGCACTTTCCGAAAGACTTCTACTGTAATGAAACTTATTCCCCACTGCTGGGTAGGCCATTAAAGTAAATGTAAATGTTATTAAGAAATGATCAGACAGAAGGAGGTTTTGGGAATACTGTTAAGTCTTCAATTTCCATACCATAAGTCAAAACAAGATCTAAAGTATGATTAAAGTGGTGGGTGGACTCATTTTCATTTTGAGCGAAGCCAATTGAGTCTAATAATAGATTAAATGCAGTGTTGAGGCTGTCATTCTCAGCATCTGTGGATGTTAAAATCGCCCACTATAATTATCTTATCTGAGCTAAGCACTAAGTCAGACAAAACGTCTGAAAATTCACAGAGAAACTCACAGTAACGACCAGGGGGACGATAGAAATAAATAAATAAATAAATAACAAATAAAACTGGTTTTTGAGACTTCCAATTTGGATGGACAAGACTAAGAGTCAAGCTTTCAAATGAATTAAAGCTCTGTCTGGGTTTTTGATTAATTAATAAGCTGGAGTGGAAGATTGCTGCTGATCCTCCCCCTCGGCCCGTGCTTCGAGCATTCTGACAGTTAGTGTGACTCGGGGGTGTTGACTCATTTAAACTCACATATTCATCCTGCTGTAACCAGGTTTCTGTAAGGCAGAATAAATCAATATGTTGATCAATTATTATATCATTTACTAACAGGGACTTAGAAGAGAGAGACCTAATGTTTAATACGAGGTCTATTAGAAAAGTATCCGACCTTATTATTTTTTTCAAAAACTATATGGATTTGAATCACGTGTGATTGCGTCAGACAAGCTTGAACCCTCATGGGCATGCGTGAGTTTTTTCATGCCTGTCAGTTGCGTCATTTGCCTGTGGGCAGGCTTTGAGTGAGGAGTGGTCCACCCCTCCCGTCTATTTTTTCATTGTTTAGGAATGGCTCAGAGACTGCCGCTTTGCTTGACCAAAATTTTTTCAGAAACTGTAAGGCACATCTGAGTGGACACCATTCGAGAAATTCAGCTGGTTTTCGGTGAAAATTTTAAGGGCTGATGAGAGATTATGGAGTGTTACTGTCGCTTTAAGGACAACCCACGGAGCCGGAGGGCGCGCCGCGCTCTGAGCCGCCATCGTCAGACTGTTTCGAGCTGAAAACTTCCAAATTTAAGCCTCTGTTGACCCAGGACGTCGTGAGAGAACAGAGAAGTTTCAGAAGAGGTCGGGATCAGCAGTTTATCCGGACATTCCACTGTTAAAGGAGATTTTGTAATGAAAGACGTGCAGACGGATTTGCGCGTCGGCAGGCAGCCGCTCATGGCCCGTCGCCACAGAGAAACACCTCCGTTGGAAGCGTTATGTTGTGTGGGCCGCTGAAGAGGAGGTACTGCTGGCCCATCACCACCAGAGGGCGCCCTGTCTGGAGTGCGGGCTCCAGGCACCAGAGGGCGCTGCCGCCTCACAGGAGCAGCCGGGGTGACAGCTGTCACTTATCGCCTATGACAGCTGTCACCAATCATCTGATCAGCAGTGGTATATCAGCAGGATGACATCCCCACCTCTTTGCCGAGATATCGCTCTACCTTGAAGGTACTGTTCTCAGCCGACTGTGTTGTCTTTGTCAACATTAACACTTTGTTACTTTTGTGCGTGAAGTAGCAGACATTCTTCCGACGAGAGGAGGAGGTGGTTTTCCCGTCATACGGGTTGCTGGGTGCACACGCACCCACCTTTAACTGTTTTTGTTCCTCGCCAGCAGTACCAGATCCGACACGCGGAGGCAGTGGCCACCTGGGAGTTCGGGACTTGGCGGCTCCAGTATTCCCGGGGTTCGGTGACGGAGGAAATCGTGTGGTTCCGGTTCTGCTTTGGACAGACGTCTCTTATCTTCGAGCCTGCCCACGTGACACATTGTGTGAATTGACTTCTTGTCTATTGTTGTAATCTGTTGTGTTTGTTGTGCTTTTTGTCACAACAGTAAAGCGTTGTTATTTGGCTACCTCCATTGTCCGTTCATTTGCGCCCCCTGTTATGGGTCCGTTTTCCTACACTTTCACAACACGTTACGGGACAAGTTTGAACATGCCCAGCTGTTATACAGTTTCTCGGATACTCACTCGACTGAAAACCATCAAAAGCCGCCTGAATTTTATGAATGGTTATCAACACGGAGGTTCAAAGCTAGATTACAAATCGTTATCTAGTTATCTAGATCAATCTAACTACGCAGATTAAACAGCTAACAGATACAGCAAAACACCGCTGTGCTCTGCAACAGGAAGTGATACATACCGCAGTGAGAGCCAACCACCAGTAGAGGCTGTTTTATATGTATAAAACAGACAAAATCTGTTATATGTATGTAACGGATTAGTTATAGACAGGAGGACCGAACGATCTGCGGGGAATCTTGAATCGGGACCTGCCTCATTTATTGATCACGCTGAAACTTTATCTGAACCTTGTCTGGAAAAAAATAAATGCCTGCCTTAAATAAGCGCCGGCCGTTATGTTCATTAAAAAGATTACATTTGGTCAACTCATTCCTTTTTCTAAGTCTGCTGTGGAGTGGTACCTTAAAGCCTAAAGCCTGATATATCCTTCAGCAACTCTGTAACTCTGTTGACATGCAATGATGTAGACGTGCACGTGACCCTTTTAAAGTTCTCCGTAACATCTTTATGCACTTTACCGCAGGAACAACAGCTTTTTCTGGATTAATTTGTCCCTCATTGAGCTTCACTTCTTTATAAAATCATCAACCTCCAAACCAACAGTATGATAAGTGGAATTTCTCTCCATGAATTGCAGATCCACGTTTATTTTCATCTCAGTCTTGGTCACTTTGTGTTTTTAGGGTTTAACTCTTGTCAGAACGGGCGGGAGCCCATCTACCATGGTGGCTGGACCCACAATGCAAACTCCCGGACTAGGCTTAGCTGTAGGAGAAAACATGGTCTTTATTTCAGGCTCTGGTTCGGTACATATGTGATCAAGCAGCGGAGCAGAGGTACAGTCAGGATCAGGCAAAAACGCAGTCATGGTTGAGCAGGGGTCAGAGGCACGAGCAAACACAGACGTCTGGGACAAGGCAAAAGGCATGGTCAAGGAAAACAGAGCAGATGTACAATACACGGCGAAGCAAAAATCAGAACTGACAAAGGCGCTGGAATGTGTACGAGACAACAAACTGGCAGTGAGCTGTGAGACTGATGGTTTAAATAAGGAGCAAACAAATTAGGGTGATGTGAAGCAGGTGCGTGGAAGTCTCTGGAAGGGGGCGTGACCAGGGGAGCCGAAGGTTGTGCAGAGTACAAGATAGTAAAGAAGAAAAACACAGAGGAGTGAAGTAACAGACAAAGACACATGAGCTGGAGCAAGAGTGGGAGCGAACGAAAACACAAAGCAGCCATAAACAAGGTGGGAAACAAGGACATGGGGCAGGTGGTGATGTGAACATAATAAGCTGGGTGTGAGGAATAACTAACACCGAATGTGAAAGTACAAAACAACATGAGCATGTGAACAAAAGCAACTAGAACTGATCAGGAAATCAATACAAAAGCAAAATTAACAGGAACAGACTAATAAACAGAAAACAAAACCTGATATAGAAGTACAACAGAAAACAACAGCCAACATATACAGAAGAAAGCTAAATGATATACAATGAAAACACAAACCGGCTCAACAGAACTAGAACAGAACTGGACAATGGCTAAAGTATGAAAAGTAACAACGTGATTAAAAAACATAACGGGGTTCCGGTGATGACGTCAGACTAGGAGCAGCAGAGCCAGATAGCTCCCGACCGACATACCGATAAAGTTATACATTTAAGTTGTCTTTGCAGCTATATGCACGTCCAGCCTAAAGATAAATGTCTGCAATCATGTCTGGGAAAGAGGGGGCAACGAAGAGCACCGACAAGCGGAGAAATACTCAGAAAAACAACCTCCAAGCGGCCAAGTCTAAAGATGGCGAAGGTGGCGAGGCTACACGGGCTAACACAGGTAGCACGGATAGCATTAAACCATGCACGCAGGATGACTTGGTTGCCTTATCAAAGAATATAACCAACAAGATTGCGGCTATTATAGACATTAAAATGATGGAGGTCTCCAACAAGCTCGACACGATTAATGCCAAGCTGGATGCTGAATCTCTGCGTGTGGACGCGGTTGAGCAGCGCATTTCTGTCACAGAGGAGAGCGTGGAGGAGCTGGAGGCTAGATTGGCGAACGCCGAAAAGAAATTGGCGCTCATGACTGAATGACTGGACAACCAAGAGGCAAGAGTACGCAGAGACAACCTCAGAATTTATGGCGTAAAAGAAGGAATTGAAAAGGGTAATGCTCTGACCTTTTTTGAAACCTGGCTGCCCAAATTGCTTAACTTTGAAGCCCCCAAAGGCCGTCTGGTACTGGACAGATGTTACCGGACTGGGGGTGCTGGTCGTGTTGGATCATATACTCCCAGAGCTGTAATCATGAAGCTTCACTACCCAGCAGATAAAATGAGAGTGTTGTCACTGTGCGCCGGGCATAAATTGACGTGGGAAGGCGCCACAATCACCATTCGTCAGGATTTTCCTCAAAGTATTGTCCAGAGAAGAAGAGCGTTCAACACCGTGTGCCAGAGGCTTATTGCCAAGAACATCAGGTTCCGGATGAGGTATCCAGCGATCCTCGCGTTTTCACATAACAAGAAGGACTACTCTTTTGACAGCGCGGCAGCAGCTGCAGTCATCGTGGATGCGCTGGAGCAGGAGGACTCCTGTGAGTAGTTGCATGTGATGAGTCGGCCTGGGAGCGAGTGGGCGCAAGTGAGGACTGTAGATTGGGCAGATTCTGTACATGCGCCTGCAGTTTGCTCTGTTATCTCTTGGTATCTCGGAGCACAGACTTTAGAAATAGGGGGCGTTATTTTCCCTTTTGTTAGTATGTATGTGTGTTATGGTGTGTTTGGGAGTGCATGTTTGTGGCACTCATGTTATTTCTTTACACTGAGCAGACTCTTTTATGTTGTATGTTAATGTGGATTATATTGGTCGAGATTTAAACCCTGCATTTTGGCTTTACATTTTGAAAACTTGTTTTTGTGACGAATAATGGGAACGGTTAAATATATTTCTTTCAACGTAAAAGGTGTCAACAATGTAATTAAACGTAAAAAATTATTAACCTGGCTAAAAAAGGAAAAAACAAATATTGCTCTGTTGCAAGAAACCCACCTTACTGATAAGGAACATGATAAATTAAAGCGAGAATGGGTTGGGCAGATTTTTTACTCTTCATTTTCCTCTAATAAGAGAGGAGTGGCTATTCTTATTAATAAAAATACTCCGTTTACTTTGGATAAATGCATAAAAGACAATCAGGGTAGATATGTGCTAATAACAGGTTATTTATATGGGGAACACGTTTTTATAGGGTGTGTTTATGCTCCCAATGTTTATGAGAAAGTCTTTTATTCTAAACTTCTGGCAGATGCTTCTAACATAACACAAACATTCAGCATCTTAGCAGGAGACTTCAACTGTCCAATGGTTCCAGAGATAGACCAGTTCCCCTCAGCTAAACCAACCAGTTCCAGAATGAGGGATGCAACTAAACAGCTCTGTGCCGATCTTCAGCTGCTGGATACATGGAAAGTGATTAACCAAACAGAAAGAGATTATAGTTTCTATTCTAATCCTCATCGTAGTCACTCCAGAATTGATTTTTTTTTTTCTACAAGAATGGTGCTTGACAGAAGTGAGGAATGTAAAATAGGTGCACGTTTACTCTCTGACCACGGTGAAGTTTCTTTGATGGTTGCCCCCCCTTCTCCTCAACCTTCATCACGTCAATGGTGTTTAAATACGTCATTGCTGCAGCAACCAGATTTTGTAACACATCTAACTAAACAGATTAAAGAATTTCTTGCCTTTAATAATAATGAAGACACTAATCCCTCTATTCTCTGGTGATACATTGAAAGCATACGTTAGGGGTGTTATAATTTCTTATAGCTCTTGCAGAAAGAGGGAAGCATTGAAAGCTCAGCTTGAATTACAAACGCAGCTCAAGGCACTTGATCAATTAATGAAAACAAATCCATCTCCCAGTCTGTCTAAAGAGCTGGATGTAACTCGATCGGCCCTTAACCAACTTCTATCCCAAAAAGCTGAAGCAAGTTTATTATATGCAAGACACAGGATATTTGAAATAGGAGACAAACCAGGCCGTCTGTTAGCTCGCTTAGCAGCTGGTAGATGGGAAATATGATCAATCTCTTCTCTCCAGGATGAAAATGGTAAAAATCACTATGAGTCTAAAAAACTGATTGAAATTATGAAATCATTCTACATAAAGTTATATACCTCGGAATTGAAAAGTTCCGAAAGTCAAATTGAAGATTTTCTGAGTGGCCTTAGCCTCCCTATCCTTTCAGAAGAAGATAGGGTGTCTTTAGGAGATCCAATTGCCAAAGAAGAAATTACTAGTGCCATTAAATCGCTCCCAAATTCAAAGGCTCCAGGGCCAGATGGATACGGCACTGAGTTCTACAAAACCTTCCATGATTTAGTTAACCCACTCTTGCTGGACATGTATCTGCACTCTTTGCAACAGGGATCTTTGCCCCCCTCTTTGTATTCAGCAAATATTTCGGTAATATTGAAGAAAGATAAACCTAGTGATAAATGTTGCTCATATCGCCCTATAAGTTTAATAAATGTAGATAGTAAAATTCTGTCTAAATTATTGGCCAAGAGGTTGGAGGCTCTCCTTCCCTTATTAATCAACAAAGATCAGACAGGTTTTATAAAACACAGGACATCTTTCACAAACATGAGAACTTTACTTAACTTAATCCAACACACAAAACATAATAATAAAAAAGGTATCATTGTCTCTCTTGATGCACAGAAGGCGTTCGACCGGGTCGAGTGGCCTTATCTTTTCATGGTCATGCAAAAATATGGATTGGGTAGTAACTTTATAAATTTGGTCAAACTTTTATACTTTTCCCCAATGGCTTGTGTATTGGTTAATGGAGTTAAATCTTCACCCTTCCAATTGGGCAGATCTACTCATCAGGGCGATCCATTATCACCATTAATATTCGCTCTGGCAATAGAGCCTTTGGCTCAGGCCATTAGATGTTATGATAATATTTCTGGATTCAAGATGAAGAATAAAATATATAAAATTGCACTTTATGCTGATGATGTGCTGTTGTTTATCTCTGATCCAGAGAAATCTATCCCAGAGCTTATGGAAACTATTAAGTTATTTTCTTCACTATCTGGCTATAAAATAAACTTTGATAAATCAATGGCACTACCACTTGGTTACGGTGGATGCCTTCCCTCTATACCTAATTTTTCATTTACATGGTCTGTCTCAGGTTTCACATACTTGGGAATTTTTGTTTCCCCTTGCATATAAATTACTCTTAAAGTGAATCTTCAGAATGTGTGTAAAAATATTAAAAGTGACCTTCTCAGGTGGAGGGATTTGCCAATATCATGGATGGGTAGAATCAACCTGTTAAAAATGAATGTAATTCCAAGACTTTTGTACCCATTGCAAATGTTACCTGTGTATTTGTCAAGAACAAAAGCTAAAGAGATTGAGAGAGACTTGAGCAAATTTATCTGGAAGGATAAGAAGTCCAGATTAAGGATGAGTGTTTTACAATGTCCAAGAGACAAAGGAGGTTTGGGTTTTCCTAACATACTTCTGTACAACTGGGCTTGTCAAGGCAGGGTCATCCGGGAATGGTTTCAGTTTTATCTGAATGGACTCTCGTACCCTTTGGAATCCTGGATGTGCACCCTGTACAATCTTTTAAGGGAAATTTGGCCAAGAAGATTCAGCCAGAGATGCAGTCTAATCCAATTTTGATGAACTATCTGAAAACGTGGAAGGACATGTCTACTCATATGGGACACAGGAGCAACTTTTCCTTTAATATGCCTATTGTGGACAATAGAGTGTTCCCCCCGGGTATTAAAAGTAAAGTGTTTTCAGACTGGTATAAAAAGGGAATACGTGTTATCAAAGATCTTTATGATGAAGGAGGCAATCTTATTATCTTTTTTCGCTTTTCTTCAACTGCGTCATTTCATTAACACAAGCAAACTGCAAACTCCTTTGTTAAATCCAATTGAGGTTTTATGGTTACATTTAAACTGTCAAAAGGTTTTATTTCACATTGCTACAGCACTTTACAATGCGCTAAGAGAGACGGAATAGAGAAAGTTGTCGGAAAGTGGGAGGAAGCTCTCCAGTGCACATTTACAGAAGCTGATTGGCAAGAATCCATCAAAAGTATTCAAGCAGTGTTTCTGAGTATTAAATAAAGAGAAATGCATTTTAAAATTTTCCATAGGCAGCATAGAACTCCTCATGTTCTTAATAAAATGGATCCTAACAGATCTTCAGCCTTAAGTGTTCACAGTCACCCGCTACCTACATACACTGTTTTTGGAACTGTCCCAAAATATCTAAGTTTTGGTCCTATATTACTAAAGAAATTGGCACAGTTTTGAAATGCAAAATTAATAAGGATGCGGGACAATTTGTACTAGGATTACCAACAAAAAATATATACCCACATTTTGAATTAATTAAAAAGTTTCTTTCCCTGGCTAGGAAATGTATACTAAATAATTGGATTAAAGACAAACCTCCAACAGTTACAGAGTGGTATCGAGAAATTTTTAAAGTGCTGCCTCTGGAAAAAATTAGTGCTAAATTGAAGGGTAACAGTAAGCTATTCACTGCAGTACGGCTGGTGGGTTGCGGTCGACGCTTGCCTGAGACGCTGCTGTTAGCATGCGTCAACCATCTCAGGGGCGGTTGGATCCGTCGTGTTGCTGCTGCTGGATACCATCGTCGGCATTCGTCAGCTGCCATCAGATCCATTGAGACCGCTGCTACTGCTGCTGCTGCTGGGAGATTTGCAGTGGTCTTTTGTCGACTTGCCTCGAGGGGTGCTTATACCGCGTCGGCCTGTTTTGAGACCTACAAAATCTGCGGCTGCTGCTTGTTGGACCTCCTGCTGTCGGTGTCGTAGGTTCGCCTTCAGGACCCGTCAGCTATGGCTCCAAAAAAGGGTACTGTGTTTATGGAGGAAGAACTTGAGGACATTAGAAAAATGTTAAATGAGATGTCAGCACAAATGAAGCCCATTAAAGAAGTGGCTGATCAACTGAAAATTATTTCACAACAACAAAAAATATTGGAATTAACAAAACAAGTTGTTGAATTGCAAAAGGCAAATGAAGAGAAAGACAAATCATTAAAACTTATGGAAAATCGAATTGCAGAACTTGAACAACAGACTAGGTCAAATGACCTTCTCATTACAGGTTTGGACATTAAGCCTCGAAGTTATGCAAGAGCGGTGGCTTCAGGAAGGGAGCCCTCTGAAATGGACAACCTCTCTGTAGAGGAACAGGTGATTTCACTTTTGAAGGACAAAGGAATTCTAATAAACCCTAATGATATCGATAGTAGTCACCTTTTACCGCGGAGAGGTCAAAATCAACCTAAAGTGTCAAAATCAACCTAAAGTCATATTATTGAGGCTTACAAACAGGAAACAGAAGTTTGCAATTCTAAAACAAGCAAAGAATTTAAAAGGAACGAATGTATATATAAATGAATACTTGACCAAGAAAAATTCAGATTTAGCAAGACAGGCACGATTTTTAAGAAAACAAAACAAGATACAGGCTACATGGACATTTAACTGTAAAGTTTATATTAAATTAAATGGAACACCTGAAGAAGCTAAAACCTTATGGATTAAAGATGAACATGATCTTAGTAGTTTAACTGATGTAAGTTGTGAAGTAATACATAAAGAAATGTACTGGTTGATTGTGATGATGGAGGAAAATCTGTATATAATATAATGAACACGGTTAATAATCAGTTTATTTCTGCCAAGGAGCTCTGTTGGAAACATTAATTATAGTCATCCTGCCTCTCGCCATTTTGAACCTGAATCAGATCCAGATTCTTTTTTAGTGACAATATCGAGCGACAATGTAATTATTTTACAGAAGAACAATTTAATGATTATAAAATTAAAGATGGAGAGATTTTTCAATAATACATTTTAATAGTAGAAGTCTTTCTCGGAATTTTTCAAGGATAATGATTGTTTAGATACATTTAGAAAAAGTTTTTCAGTGATCGCTATATCAGAAACATGGTTAACTGATGTCAATCAAGATCTTGTACAGTTGGAAGGTTATCAATTGTTTCAGGTAAATCGACAGAAGAGAAGAGGCGGGGGTGTGGCATTATATGTAAGGTCTGATTACAACTGTAAATTAGTTCACAATATGTCATTCACAGTTGATAATATCATGGAATGTGTTACGGTTAAAATTACATCCATAAATTCAAAAATACGGTTGTAGTTGTTTGTACAGAGCTCCCGGAGCAAATATTGATACTTTTGAACAAGTAATATGGGAATGTACAACAAAATAAATAAGAATTCACATTTATTATCTGTGGTGATTTTAATATCGATTTTCTAAATCCTCACAATCATCCACAAACCACTTCATTTATAAATTCTTTATATTGTTTGGGAGTATTTCGACCATCATTCATCCAAGTAGAATAACTGTGAATTCAACAACCCTTATTGACAATATTTTAACTAATGTCATATCTGGTAATCTCAGTGCGGGATTGCTGGTAAATGATTAGTGATCACCTGCCAGTATTTACTGTTTTTGCATCACATGATCGAGTGTTTCAAAAGGATTGTAATAGATTGAGTAGAATGTCACACCAATAACTGTTGATAATTTAAGGGTGGATTTATTATGCCAGAATTGGAATGATGTTTATGTTGATGATGTTGATGAATCTTATGATGGTTTTATTCTATCATTTCTAAGTTATACGATAAACACTGTCCTCTTGTTAACAAGATATATACTAACCGATACAGCAATAAACCATGGATAACCAAGGGTCTTCAGAGGGCATGTAAAAGAAGAACTTACTGTATAAAACAATTTATAAAATCGAGATCAAAGGAAGCTGAAAGTAAATATAAAATATATAAGAATAAATTAATTCATATTATGAGATTTAGTAAGAAAAGATATTATAGTGTCTTACTTGTTAAAAATAAGAATAATATAAAAAATACATGGAATATTTTAAATGAAGTAATAAAAAAGAACAAAAATGGTAGAGATTATCCTTCTTTTTTTCTTTCCAATAATACTGTGATAGAAGATAATGAGACTATTGCTGACCATTTTAATGAATATTTTGTCAATGTAGGTAAAAATCTTGCCAGTAATATTGATTCATTGAGCGTTAAATCTTTTGAAAATAAGACAACATTTAATAAATCTGTGTCAATGTTTGTTGGTGGAACAAATGAAAAAGAAATAATTGATCTGGTGCAGAATTCTAAAAGTAAGAAATCAAAGGACTTCAATAATTTGGATATGGCTTTGTTGAAAAAAATCATTGATTGTATAGTAAAACCTTTCACTTATATTTGTAATATATCATTAAGTTTTGGTAAATTCCCTTCACAGATGAAGATAGCCAAAGTAATACCTTTGTTTAAAACTGGTGACAAACACACTTTTTCAAATTATAGACCTATTTCACTTTTACCCCAATTTTCTAAAATACTAGAAAAAAAATTTTGTAAAAAGACTGGATAATTACTAAAGTATGAGATACTCTGTGAAGAACAATATGGATTTAGAAAATCTAGGACTACTTCACATGCATTGATGGATTTCGTGGAAAATATAGCGACTGCAGTCAATAACAAGCAATATACAGTAGGTATTTTTTTTGATTTACAGAAAGCGTTTGACACTGTAAATCATGAAATATTGCTAACTAAATTACAGAAATATGGAATCAGAGGATTAGCATATGACTGGATAAATAGTTATTTACATGGTCGGTATCAGTATGTTCAATACAATAACATTGATTCCGAACTTCGGGAAATTACGTGTGGGGTGCTCCAGGGTTCGGTCTTAGGTCCTTTGTTATTTATTTTATATATAAATGATATATGTTATGTGTCACGGGTACTGAGGTGTGTTCTTTTTGCAGATGACACAACTGTATTTTGCAGTGGTGATAATCTTGAACAGCTTCTTGACACGGTGGTAAACGAACTGGATAAATTTAAGGCTTGGTTTGATGCTAATAAATTGTCACTTCATCTTGGGAAAACCAAATGTATGATTTTTGGAAATAAATTTGTGCCTAAATGTAAAAGTGTAACCATTAACAATATGGAAATACAGATAGTAACTGAGAACAAATTTCTAGGTGTTATAATTGACAATAAACTCAGCTGGAAACCTCATATAAATTATATAAAATTTAAAATGTCAAAATCTATCGCTATCATGTACAGGGTCAAGGACATATTGTCCCAGGATGGGCTACTTAGATTATATTATTCTTTAATTGTACCATATATGACATATTGTATCGAACTCTGGGGTAATACTTACAAATCAAATACCAATCATGTATTTCTTTTACAAAAACATGCCATCAGAATCATCTGTAATAAACCTTATCTTGAGCCAACGCATTCCCTGTTTATGACTTTAAATTTACTGAAATTTAGAGATTTAGTGGATTATATCACCATACAAACTTTGTACAAAGCTAATAACCAGGCCTTGCCACTTTATGTCCAGAGCCTGTTCAAGATCAGGAAATCTGAATACAGTTTACGAGGATGCATGGTTTTTAAGAAGCCTCCCGTACGTACTAATGTCAAGGGTTTTTGTGTTTCAGTTAAAGGGGTGAAGATTTGGAACAAATGTCCTGTGGAAATTAGATTATGTAGTTCTTTTGTCTGTTTTAAGAAACATTATAAGAAATTAATAATTTCTGGATATAAAGAAAATCATAAATAAAAGATGTATAAATTTGTGGATGTATGTATTTAATTTGCTTATTTGTATATATAGGAGTGTGAGCATAAGTGTAATTATATGTTGGACTTGGACTTTTGGGATGGGGTATGAGGGGTGGGTAATTTATAAGCTTTGCTTCTTCCCACCCCCTTTTCAGGCACACGGTGTTTAATTTGGTCTTGTTTTTTTGATTTGTTTGATATGTTGTCTTTATGCTGCTGTGTTGTTGCTGAAATAAATTCTATTCTATTCTATTCTAAATATAGCAGCCACTTATAAATTATTTGCCTCCTCATCTGAGATTTACTATTATGAGAGGTTCGGGTACTTTGGGTTAAATATTACTTTGATTTCCATTTCCAGTTTTTGAGTGCGCTGGTTGAAAAGGCTATTTTCTTTCTTATATTACTATTTATTTTCCTAAATGACTCACCACATCCCAGCATATCCTTTTGTATAACTTATAACTATACATTATTGTTTTGGTTTACATTTGGTCTGCTCAGTGGTGTTGTTAATGTTTGTCTGTTTTAATATGTTAAAACCAAATAAAATATAATTGTGAAAAAAAAACATAACAGAATAACTCATGATGAAAATAATTACTGATAAATCAAAGCTGAAGCAGACGGAAAACCACAAAAAGGGGCAAAACAAGGGCTCAGCACCCTGACCCAGCCAAATCCCTGACAACTCTTGGGGGTTTTAAGGGTTTTTTATTCCCTGACAGATTTATCAGCACATTTTTTATTGGTCTTTTTAAAATCTTTATTGCATTTTACAATCCATTGGTTAGCTAGCCACGGTTAGCTCGTTGAGGATCCTTCTGAGTTTGTGCCAGCAAGCTTCTAGTTCATCCGCTGTCTGTCATTCCTGCGGCGCCATTCGGGTTCTGTCTGTGGACCCATTGGGAGTTTTGGCTGCTCATGTCTGAGGTCTGCTGTCTGAAAAGACCCCCACAGCTGTGGCTGGTGACCACTGAAGCCTTAGCTGACGGATGAGATCTTGTGGCCTGTTGCCATGCTAACAACCTGCTGGCTACTGAAGTTCTGCTGGCTCACTCGTAGCTGAAGCTGCTACCTGCTGCAGCTGCTGGAGCCGCTGCCATTGGAGCCACTGCTGCTGGAGTTGTCGAGGCCTGCTGGCCCACTTGCTGCTGGAGCCTGTTAGCTGGAGCTGGTAGCACTGCTGTAACCACTGCTGCTGCTGCTGTCGTCCTGCTATCTCCTGGGATTAAATGGAGTGAATCTTCTTTCTTTCATATCTATATCTGTCTTGCAGGGCAGTTTTATACACACAGAAAATTCACTCACTGACCTGAAAATCTCCAATATCGATAACAAGGGCTCAATTTTTAATGTAAAGGGGAAATGTTTTATCCTTCTTCACCTATTATCTGACAACGTTCAGCCTGATCCAGGTCCCTCACCCTCTCTGAAAAATATCGACACCCCTGATAACCCTAACCCATGGCATCTTACATTTAAATGTCAGGAGCCTGCTTCCTATTTTCAATTTCAATTTATTTTCATTTATATAGCGCCAAATCACAACAGAGTTGCCTCAAGGCGCTTCAGACAAGTAAGGTCTAACCTTAACAATCACCAGAGCAACAGTGGTAAAAAAAAAAAAAAAAACTCCCTCTGAGGAAGAAACCTCAAGCAGCCCAGACTCAAAGGGGTGTCCCTCTGCTTGGGCCATGATACAGACACAAATTACAGAACAATTCACAAAACCAGGGCCATGAAAACTCCGCGGATCCACGGGATTCCGCTGATTTCATCATGGGGAGGCGGGGCAGGGTGTTAGTGATGTACTCTTTAATGAAACACAAACTCAACAATAATCGTGAACATCACTGAGTTTTTAAAATGCTTATCGCAAAGCGTTTTCTTTTTTTACCACATCATGTAAGTTTTATAAGTCCGCGGATACTGATCTGTGTGTCACAGATACAAATCAGTTTCCTCGTATCCGCAGAGGAAAAATGCCACTCAGTGTAGCTGTTACGACAGTTGTCGTAAAGCAGGACTGGTTGGTTGCTGCGGCGACGCTGTGTGGCTCCTGTGCGGCGCTTAAGCTAAACTTAGCATGTGGACATCCCAAACTTTTAGAGCTTTCAGGTTTTTAAAAGAAGAATTGTGCAGCATGTCTGTGTCACGGAGCGACGTCGCACAGAGAGAAGATGGAGAGAAAGACGGTTTGAAAAAGTCTTATAAGGACAAGAATCCGTGGAATTGTCGCTGGCTTCATCAACACACCTGAAAGATAAAAGAAACGGGAAAAGTGAACTGTGCCCTCTCAGGAAACACGGTAAGAACTTTTATCTCCCTGGAAACATTCTGCTGTTCAAACAGGATTTTAGACAAGATTATGTGACTTTTTTCACTAATCTAGACTTTCTTTCATTGTAAAAAGACATTGTGGCTTTGAATGGATTTAGGCTGCATGAATTTACACAAGAATATAAGTTACTTTTTACTATAAGGTATGTTATTGATATTTTACCACGATTTTCCAAATATTCTACAAGCTTTAGCTGTGGTTTTTGAAGTCTTCATAAATTTCATGTAGTTTAATTGTTCTGAGTTTTATAATTTGGTTAATTAAATTATTAATTATAATTTGGTAATTTGGTTTACAATTAAATGGAAAATCATTCAGGTCCTACTTCCACGTCATACTCTGTTATTTCAGCATCATCACTGACAGGTCAAATAAAAGGTTTAATATAGGATCATTTAAATATCCACTAATTTTGAGATTTGTTCTTCCAGAAGATGCTGAAAAAGTATCATTTAATTCTGGGGCCCCACAGGGCCCTAGACCCTGGCTCCTGGGGTGCTGAACCCCCCCCCCTGCAAATTTTCCTCGGATTTTACAATTTTCATTTCACAGCCCTGAAAACAAATATACAGGAAATGCTGTTGGTGCACAGCACAGGAGGGTCTCCAGTACAAATACCACACCCATCTCTGGATGGAGCTGCACCTTAAACAGAGAGAAACAGAATCAGGCATCAGAAAGAGAACAAATACAGTATAATTTGTCAGCATTAAGCAACAAGAACAGAAGAAATACTAAGGTGATCACTGGCCACTAGCCCTAAGCTTCACTAAAAGACCCAGAATTTGGATAAAGTTGAGGCCGCGGCACGCTCCGTTTACTAATAAAATGAATTAAAAAAGTAAAAAAGCATAAAACAAAACTATACCAGTATGCTATCCATACGAAAGGGAAAATAACTGCATCTTAAGTCTGGAGTTGAAAGTCTCCACAGAATCTGACTGTTTTATTGATGCACATAGATCATTCCACAGAACAGGGGCATGATAAGAGAAAGCTCTGTGACCTGCACACTTCTTATTCACCTTAGGGACACAAAGTATTCCTGCACCCTGAGAATGCAAAGCCTGGGCCGGTACGTAAGGTTTAATTAGGTCAGCTAAGTAGGGAGGTGCCAGTCCATGAATAATTTTATAGGTTAGTAGCAGAACCTTAAAATCTGATCTCACTGGGACAGGAAGCCAGTGAAGAGATGCTAAAATGGGTGTAATGTGGTCAGACTTTCTGCTTTGTGTCAAAAGTCTGACTGCAGCATTTTGAACCAATTGGAGAGCCCTAATGCTAGACTGCAGTAAACCAGAAAATAGAACATTGCAGTAGTCCAGCCTAGAAGAGATAAACGCATGGATCAGGGTCTCAGCATCAGCCATAGACAGGATGGGATGAATCTTCACTATATTTCGCAGATGGAAGAAAGCAGTCCTCATAATATTTCTAATGTGGAGGTCAAAGGACAATGTTGGATCAAAAATTCACTTTGTCAGTGTGATGTATGACACACGAGCCTAGGCTAAGTGGTCAAATTGATGCCGATGTCTCACTGGACCAAGAACCATCATTTCAGTCTTATCAGAGTTTAAAAGTAGGAGGTTTCTAGACATCCAACTTCTCACTGCTGCAAGGCAATCTTCTAAGGATTTTATGTGAATGAGATTACCAGCAGTTATCGGCATGTATAACTCAGTATCATCAGCATAACAGTGAAAGATAATCCCAAAACGCCACAATATGTGCCCAAGGGGTGCTATATAAAGGGAGAAAATCAGGGGGCCTAAGACAAGCCCCCGTGGAACCTCAAATTTCATGTCACTAAGGTTAGAGGTAGTGTTACTGCACAAAACACAGAACGACTGGTCAGGTATGACATCAGCCATGCAAGGGCACTCCCAGTAATCCCAAAATGATTTTCCAACCTATCAAGTAGAATATGATGATCAACTGTATCAAATGCAGCACTGAGATCTAACAGCAACAGAACCGTAGTGGTGTCCGAATCCATTGTAAGCAGAAGATCATTCACCGCTTTAGTGAGAGTCGTCTCTGTGGAATGATATTTTCTAAAGGCAGACTGCAGTGGCTCAAAGAGATTATTCTCAGTAAGATAGTCTACGAGCTACCACTTTTTCCAGAATTTTAGAGCAAAGTGATAGATTTGATATCGGCCAATAGTTTTTCAACACACTCAGGTCAAGATTAGGTTTCTTAAGTAATGGCTTAATCACTGCATATTTGAAACATTTAGGAACAGATCCAGAAGTTAAAGAAAGATTAATAATTTCCAGCACAGTCGGCCCAAGAGTGGGCCACAGGTCCTTAAACAGTTTTGTTGGTATAGAATCAAATAAACAGGTTGTGCTTTTTGTTGACGTAAATCTGTAATTCTGTAAATCTAGGTAATCCTCAGTAATGGCGCCCACCTCAATAGCAGGGTGTAGTGGCTGGGTTAAGGCATGCTGGGATATGTTTAACCTAATATCTTCTATTTTCTTCTCAAAGTAATCCAGGAAATCTTGTGCTGTAAAAGGAGAGCGAACTACAGGTGGTTGTCCATGAATAAGTGTTGCCACTGTGTCGAACAAGAACTTCGAGTTATGCTTGTTTTTGTTGATCAAATCAGAGTAATAGGTCCACTTTGTAGCCAGTAGTGCATACTTATAGTCTAAGATAGCATCACGCCACACAAGGTGGAATACTTCTAATTTTGAACTACGCCATTTCCGTTCTAGACATCTAGCCTTATGCTTGAGGTCATGCAGGTAATCATTGAACCAAGGTGACTGTGTTTTGGGGAGCACAATTTTAACACAGGTGGCGCAATCATGTCGAGTGTAGTTTTGAGCACTGAGTTTAAACTATCCACAAGTCTGTCTACTGACTGGGTATTTGTCAGATGTGAAGCTAAGACATCAGCCAGTCTAGCTTCGAGTTCAGTCTTAGTTGAGGAGTTGATGCATCGCCATAGTGATATATATGGTTGTTCCACTAAACACGGCAACGAAACTGTAAACTTAATATGTGAGTGATCAGACACCACTGATGTAAGAGGCATGATGTCAATATTTGTGACAGCAATACCTCATGTGAGAACCAAATCCAGGGTATTTCCACTAATGTGCATCGAGTCCTGAATGCATTGCCAAAATCCTAATGCATCCACAATTTCCATAAACGATTTGCAGAGGGGTTCAGAAGGCTTATTTATATCAATGTTAAAGGAGCTATATCATGCAGAATGAACTTTTTTGAGTTTTTTTTACCTTCTTACATGGCTAATTCCTCATAAAAAGTACCCCCAAAGTAGTTTTTAGTTTCATTTATGCTTGTTTGAGCAATCCTGCTGGATCCAGGGGTCTTAGTCTTAGCCCCGCCCGGGGTAGAGAAAATGAGCCGATTGCCATCGTTGGGTCACAATGGTCGTGGACACACCCTTCCAGGAAGTTATGGTCTGCTGCTCTGGCACAACAACACGCCCACTTTCTCAGCGTGAACTCCGCGAACACCTTACGCTTCGACGTGCAGTAGAAGCTGCCTTTTCACAAATCTTCTCGAGCTATTGTTTAGCTAATGTCATGTCTCATAGGCAAAAATGTGCCTTTTGTTGTGAAAGCTACAGGACTTTATTTAGCCCCCCCAAAGAAGATTCGTACGGCTCCACAATACGGTCATCCATCTTTAGTAAATTGTTGACAAACTGTCGTGGGCGGCGCTATGCAGCGCGTGTACTGGCTCAGGCTTGACGTCATGAAGTGGGCAGCACCCACACTGGGAAAGGGAGGGCTTTAGCCAAACTGAGCGTCTTTCTTCCATGTATGAAAATGAAAGCCCCAAAACTACTAATATTACACAACAAATGAGCACTCCATTGTGCCAAAGGCAAGATAATATGATATATATGCATATAGTTGACTCTTGGGGGGTGAAAAAAGCATGATATAGCTCCTTTAAAGCCACCAATAATCAGAATGTTATCTGCACTAGTTGACAAGTTAGAGATGAACACACCAAATTCATCTAAGAATTCAGAATATGGGCCAGGAGGCCTATTTACAGTGACAAATTAATATGGCTGATTTTTAATTCTTCTGACCTTGGCAGTGTGTAATATCCTGAGCAGAGCGGAGAATCAGATGCTCAAACGAGTTATATTTGTGACCCCCAACACCTAATAAGCTAAGCCTACATTTATAAATAAGAGCAACATCCCCGCCTTGCTTTGCATCACGAGGCACCTGACTAAATGTATGTGCTGGTGGGCAGGCCTCATTTATGGGGAGGACAGCTGTAGGTTTAAGCCAGGTTTCACATACCCAATCATATCTCAGTGATGATCAATAATTAGATCATTAATCAATAATTATTTTGAGGCTAGTGTTCTTATGTTAATGAGACCCAGACTAAGGACCTCAGTGGGGTTGACAGTTGAACTGTTTGGGTTTAGGGGTGGTTCCAGAGTAGCATATATAAGATGCCTAGAAGTAGGTTTAGGTTTGAGACATTCCATGCACGCTGTAGGTAGCAGACACGAAATCTTTGATATTGTTGGAACAACCAGAATCAGAAGAAGTTTATTGCCATTGCCAGTGAACAGGATTCACAGACTAGGAATTTGCTTCGGTACAATGGTGCAACATTAAGAAGAGATAAAATGCTAGGATAAAATATAACATATGTGTCAAAATAAGATAAAATATAAGATAAAAAAAAGAAATATGAAAGGCTGTGTGCAACAGAAAAACAGAGAAACAGAAAAAACAGTGCAGTGGGAGGAGTGCAATTAAAAACCAAAGTACATTGTCTAAAGTGACCCATGATAAAATGATAAAGTGACAGAGTTAAGCTTAAGGTGACTGAGTTATGAGGTGTTCATGAGTCTAACGGCAGAGGGGAAGAAACTGTTCTTATGGCGGGAGGTTCTGGTCCGGATGGACCGTAGCCTCCTGCCCGAGGGGAGTGGTAAGTACATCCTCTGCTGGGCCTTCTTGATGAGGGAGCTGATGGTTGACTCCCACTTGAGGTCCTGGGTGATGGTGGTGCCGAGGAAGCGGTGACAGACCACAGTGGTGATGGGGCTGTTGGTGAGGGCGAGGGAGGGCGGGGGGGGCTGTGGCTTTCCTGAAGTCCACGATCATCTCCACTGTTTTCTGGGCGTTGAGCTCCAAGTTGTTGCTGCTCCACCAGGTCACCAGCCGGTCCACCTCCCTCCTGTAGGCAGACTCATCCCCATCCGAAATGAGTCCGATGAGGGTGGTGTCATCCGCAAACTTGATGAGCTTTACAGAGTTGTGGCTGGAGGTGCAGCAGTTAGTGTAGAGGGAGAAGAGCAGAGGGGAAAGGACACATCCCTGTGGAGATCCTGTGCTGAGAGCCCGAGTGTTCGAGACATTTTTTCCCAGCCTCACACGCTGACTCCGGTCCGTCACAAAGTCTGTGATCCACCTGCAGGTGGAGTTGGGCACGTGGAGCAGAGAAAGCTTGTCCTGGAGCAAAGCTGGAAGGATGGTGTTGAATGCAGAGCTGAAGTCCACAAACAGGATCCTAGCGTAGGTTCCTGGTGAGTCCAGGTACTGCAGGATGGAGTGCAGGGCCAGGTTTATGGCATCATCTACAGACCTGTTGGCTCTGTAGGCAAACTGCAGGGGGTCCAGGAGGGTGTCGGTGATGGACTTCAGGTGGGATAAAACCAGGCGTTCGAAGGTCTTCATGACTACAGATGTGAGAGCCACAGGACGGTAGTCATTAAGTCCAGTGACGCGTGGTTTCTTGGGGACTGGAACTATGATTGAGGACTTGAAACAGACTGGAACATGGCATAATTCCAGGGAGGTGTTGAAGATCCCCGTGAAGACTGGGGCCAGCTCATCAGCACAGTGTCTCAGGGTGGCAGGAGAGACACAGTCTGGGCCCGGGGCCTTACGTGGATTCAGCCTTTTGAAATGTCTCCTCGCGTCCTCCTCTTGGACCGAGAGGGCAACAGGGGGAGTGGGGAGGGCAGCAGTGAGAGGGGGGGGGGAGGTCCAGAGTGTTTGAATATCCAGTTGTGTGGGGGGTGGGGAGGTGTGAGTCCTTGTCTTCAAAGCGTGAATAGAAGACGTTCAGGTCGTTGGCCAGCTTCAGGTCATCAATAGAATGAGGTGCTTTGGGCTTGTAGTTGGTGATCTCTTTCAACCCCCTCCACACAGATGCCGAGTCGTTGGCAGAGAACCTTTGCTGCAGACGTGAACTGTACATGGATTTAGCCTTTGCCACCTCCTTGCTAAATCTGTACTTTGCACCTCTATAGCAGTCTCTGTCTCCTTCTCTGAAAGCCACCTCTTTCTGCTGACGGAGCTGCTGGAGTTTAGGTGTGAACCAGGGCTTGTCATTGTTATATCTCACCCTGGTACGCTGTGGGATGATGCTGTCTTCACAGAAATGAATATATGACGTCACAGTATCCGTGTAGTCATCTAGACTGTCTGTTGAAGCCTCAAACATATCCCAATCTGTGGTGGCCAAGCACGCACGTAGCTCCTCTACAGCTTCATTGCTCCACACTTTAGACGTCCTCACAACAGGTTTAGAGAGTTTACGTCTCTGTCTGTACGTGGGGATCAAGTGGACCATCACGTGATCTGAGAGTCCCAAAGCTGCACGGGCCACGGCGCGGTACGCACCACTCACTGTCGTGTAACAATGATCTAACGTGCTCCCTTCTCTGGTTGGGCATTTAATAAACTGTTTGTATTTTGGTAATTCCTGACTGAGATTCCCTTTGTTAACATCACCGAGAATTATAACAAGAGAGTCCGGAAAGTCTCTCTCCACGCTCATAATCTGATCCACGAACGCGCGCTTGGCCTCGTGCACGTCTGCGCTCGGTGGAATATACACAGAGCAAAGTATGAAAGAGTTAAACTCACGTGGAGAGTAGAACGGTCTGCAGCTTATGAGGAGATATTCCAGATAGGGACAGCAGTGTTGGGAGATCACAGTCACATCGGAGCACCAGGCGTTCTTGATATAGAAGCAGAGTCCTCCACCTCTTGTTTTTCCACCAGAGAGTGCTCCTCTAGTTGGAGCGCGCAGTCCAGTGTCTGTGCATTTAACCACGTCTCCGTGAAGCACAGTACACAAGATGAGGAGAAATCTCTATTCTTCTTCATCAGCAGTGCCAGCTCATCCATCTTGTTGTGGAGTGAGCGGACGTTGGAGAGAAATATCCCAGGTAGGGGCATGCGTGTGCCCCTTCGTCTGAGGCGCACGAGAGCTCCAGCTCGTTTTCCTCTCCGCCGTCGTCTCACTTTTTTGGCCAAAAAGTGAACCAGTTCAGCTGCAGGTACTAAAAAAACTGGCGTAATGTCCGTGGGTGTTGATGATTTGATGTTTAAAAGCTCCTTGTGGGTGTAGGGACACGATGACACACGATTCACGCACAAAAACAGACAAAACAGGGAGCACCAGAATACCAGGGCGCCTTCACGTGGCGCCATCTTGGAAAATCCACCGGGCCATCCTCAATTTCAACATCATCCAGTGTAGAATAGTATAGAATAGAATGCTTTTTATTGTCATTATACACAAGGTATCAATCAATCAATCAATTTTATTTATATAGCGCCAAATCACAACAAACAGTTGCCCCAAGGTGCTTTATATTGTAAGGCAAAGCCATACAATAATTACGTAAAAACCCCAACGGTCAAAACGACCCCCTGTGAGCAAGCACTTGGCTACAGTGGGAAGGAAAAACTCCCTTTTAACAGGAAGAAACCTCCAGCAGAACCAGGCTCAGGGAGGGGCAGTCTTCTGCTGGGACTGGTTGGGGCTGAGGGAGAGAACCAGGAAAAAGACATGCTGTGGAGGGGAGCAGAGATCAATCACTAATGATTAAATGCAGAGTGGTACATACAGAGCAAAAAGAGAAAGAAACACTCAGTGCATTATGGAAACCCCCCAGCAGTCTAAGTCTATAGCAGCATAACTAAGGGATGGTTCAGGGTCACCTGATCCAGCCCTAACTATAAGCTTTAGCAAAAAGGAAAGTTTTAAGCCTAATCTTAAAAGTAGAGAGGGTGTCTGTCTCCCTGATCTGAATTGGGAGCTGGTTCCACAGGAGAGGAGCCTGAAAGCTGAAGGCTCTGCCTCCCATTCTACTCTTACAAACCCTAGGAACTACAAGTAAGCCTGCAGTCTGAGAGCGAAGCGCTCTATTGGGGTGATATGGTACTATGAGGTCCCTAAGATAAGATGGGACCTGATTATTCAAAACCTTATAAGTAAGAAGAAGAATTTTAAATTCTATTCTAGAATTAACAGGAAGCCAATGAAGAGAGGCCAATATGGGTGAGATATGCTCTCTCCTTATAGTCCCCGTTAGTACTCTAGCTGCAGCATTTTGAATTAACTGAAGGCTTTTCAGGGAACTTTTAGGACAACCTGATAATAATGAATTACAATAGTCCAGCCTAGAGGAAATAAATGCATGAATTAGTTTTTCAGCATCACTCTGAGACAAGACCTTTCTCATTTTAGAGATATTGCGTAAATGCAAAAAAGCAGTCCTACATATTTGTTTAATATGCACTTTGAATGACATATCCTGATCAAAGATGACTCCAAGATTTCTCACAGTATTACTAGAGGTCAGGGTAATGCCATCCAGAGTAAGGATCTGGTTAGACACCATGTTTCTAAGATTTGTGGGGCCAAGTACAATAACTTCAGTTTTATCTGAGTTTAAAAGCAGGAAATTAGAGGTCATCCATGTCTTTATGTCTGTAAGACAATCCTGCAGTTTAGCTAATTGGTACAATGAGGGTACAATGAAACAACAAAGTACAACAAGGTACAATGAAATTAAAAGTGTAGTAATGAGTATTAAGTTTGCAAAGCATATCCCTCTGTGATTTTTATGGACACGTCTATGGAAACAGGCCACAGTCTCAATTTGTTGAATTTCCCTCCTTGGCAGATAAACTGCACTATCACCATAGTGGATTTTCTGCACTAATTTCCCCTCTAACCTAATGGATTCCACACCCACGTTTGTCATAAGCCTTGCGGGGTCTCTAATCACCTGCTCCGTGGCCTGCTGTAAATTCCTAATGTTACCCTCCCTGTAGAGTTCTATCTATGTTCGCAGACAAGATGGCGACGCCTTTCCCAGTAGGGTGGAGGCCTTCCGGCATCAGCAAGCCATGGCAACCCCAGAATGAAGGCCAGTTATCATAAAGCTAAAGCCTTGCTGTCTACAAAATTGCACCAGCCACCTTTTTAACAATGTCAGCCTGCTAAACGCCTCATCAGTACCCCTGGAGGGGAGGGGACCAGAGATTATTAATCGATGCTGACACATCTTTCTGGCAAGGTCACAAGTCCTCTCTGTGTCTATTTGTGTGACCTCTGAGTGCTTCATCCTGACATCCTTGGTGCTGACATGAATAACTATGTGACTGTATCTCATGTCATGCTTCTTAGTCTGTCTTCCCTTCTGCAGTGTCAGCACCCTAAGGTGGGATGCAATGTTGGGAGCTCTGGCCACAGGAATACATTTAACATCAGCCGGCGTCTGTAACCTGACTTTGTGGGTGATAGAATCCCCTATCACTAAAGTCTGGCATTTCAGCCTGGAGACAGGAGTGGAAGTTACTCGTGGGCTCAGAGAATTCACATCAGGCAAATCCAAGGGGGTGAACAGATTCACAGTTCACAGTGGTGAGTGTGATAGGGGTACCACAACTGGGCACCAAGCCCTACGAGGCTTCCTCCGTTGAGCCACAGTCCGAAAGCCATCCTCCACAGCTGGCGTTTCTAGGCTGATACTAATGGGCACGCTTGCCGGCCCAACACTGATCTCATCTGGAGTGCCCGTAACATCTAACTCCACTGAGCTAAGAAGCTGTTCTAACTTACGGACATGGCTCTCTAAGAGAGCCACCCTATCTTCCAACATCACGCAGGATTTACGGAGGGTGTAAAGTAGTGTACTTTGTGCAGTAAGAAATTCAAGAGTATAGCCAAGCAAGCACAAGCTGACCAGTAATGGATAAGCTAACCACTCCTAAGGCTCACACAGGATTCACACAGACTTAAATAAATTAATTAAAATTCACAGCAGTTACACTGAAAAAGTTGCGGAAGTATTAGACTTGTAGCAGCAGTAAAAAAAAAAAAAAAAAAAAACTCCTACAAGTAAACCACTCCTAAGATTAACACAAGAGTAAAGTACTAAGCTAAAATTCACAACCGTTACACTAAAAAACAAACAGAAGTATTAACAAAACGGGGGGGGGGGGGGGGGGGGACTAGCTAACGTAAGCTAACTGCTAGCGAAAATGCTAGCCACTTCTAAGATTTACATAGAAATAAAATTATGACCTAAAATTCACAGCAGTTACACTGAAATCTAACAAAAGTATTAAACAGGTAGAAAAGAAACAGCTATGAAAGTAATGGCCGGGGGAGGGGGGAGTTGACCTAGCTATTGAAAGCTAACCGCTTGTGAATGCTAACCACTAGCAATTCACAACAGGACTGTAGTTAAATAAGATTCAGAGTAGATACACTTAATCAGAATAGTGCTAAACAGAAATAAAAGAAATGTATACAACCGTGTAAAGTTCGGAAGAGCATCACAACAGCAAACAATCCTCTGGAAGTCACTGGTACGGTGGCTGGGAAGATTGATTTGGTATGATTTTGGGTACAAACAACAGAACCTGACATCCTCGTGTTGTCTGAGACTTTGAGTAAATCAGTCTCAGATTACAATATTGCTAACAGTTACAATGTTTTCCACTGTAATTGTCCGAAGAAAGGCGGAGGTGTAGCCATTCATATACAAAACAAGTTTAATGTGACTCTCCTCTCCTCTGTATCTGTTAGCAAACAGTTTGAATTTCTCGCATTGAAAGTTGAATTCCAGCAGAGATGGCCTCTCACAGTCAGGGCCCCCCTCAGCCTGCTGTGAGGGGATAAGTTCTTTAATTAATTGTGTCTCAGGGCTAAACTCTGGTGACCTAGTGCTAGTGGGAGACCTAAACCTTGATTGATTGTCTTCATATTCAGATAGCCTAAAAGGTATCTGTGACTCACTGAATCCAAGTCAGTTAAAGGACAGTCCAACTCCAATATCCAGTATCTCTCTCGATCGTCGCTCCTTTATTTAATAACAACAAACGTATCACACAAGTATTCCGATGTCGGGGTTTTGGGAACGATTTGAGTGACCATTGTGCGATTACAGTAGTCAGGAATACCAAACTAACAAAACTAAACCACACATTTTACTTGCATAAATTCAGAATAAAGGGGCGTAATAATCCTTTGGTTTTACACTAAAATTAGAAACCTTTTTAAAGAAAGGGACCATGTCTGACCCAAGGCTCAAAAACTAAAACAGAGGCTGATTGGATAACGTCTCATCTTCTCCACAGCAAATGCACCTGTCAGGGTTCCTGAACGAGTGGCACAAAAGGAGGAGGACACAAATGCAGACCCACAGACAGAAATGAGTAAATAATCAAAAGGCTTTATCTGGAGGCTAAGCAGTGGTCCGGTACACGGGTAGGCAGGCAGCGATACAAAGGTAACAGGCAGGCGTAGGGCTGAGGCATAGTCAAAAACAAGCAATGTTCAAAAACACAGTGAGGCAGAGTGGCAGGCAGAGACGGGCGCAGAGTCCAAAAAACAAGCAAAGTCATCCACAGTAAAGGCAGCCAGATCTAAGAACTATGGCATGAAAAAGAGCAAAAAGGGCTTGAATGAGGGCAGAAGCACAACGAACTAGCAGTGAAAAACATGAAAGACAGGACTTAAATGCAGGTGGGGTAATCAGGACGTGATAGGAGTCAGGTTTGGAGAAGGTGAGGACATGACAAAGATGAGTCCAGCAGGTGCAAGAGAGTGCAGGTACTAAACAGAAGCAGAGTGAAAGGTGGGGCAAGAGAGTGCAGGAAAGTGAAACTTTACTAAACAGAAGCAAAGTGAAAGCTGGGGCAAGAGAGTGCAGGAAAGTGAAACTTTACTAAACAGAAGCAAAGTGAAAGCTGGGGCAAGAGAGTGCAGGAAAGTGAAACTTTACTAAACAGAAGCAGAGTGAAAGGTGGGGCAAGAGAGTGCAGGAGAGTGAAGCTATATAGAATAGAATAGAATAGAATTTATTTCAGCAACAACACAGCAGCATAAAGACAACATATCAAACAAATAAAAAAAAACAAGACCAAATTAAACACCGTGTGCCTGAAAAGGGGGTGGGAAGAAGCAAAGCTTATAAATTACCCACCCCTCATACCCCATCCCAAAAGTCCAAGTCCAACATATAATTACACTTATGCTCACACTCCTATATATACAAATAAGCAAATTAAATACATACATCCACAAATTTATACATCTTTTATTTATGATTTTCTTTATATCCAGAAATTATTAATTTCTTATAATGTTTCTTAAAACAGACAAAAGAACTACATAATCTAATTTCCACAGGACATTTGTTCCAAATCTTCACCCCTTTAACTGAAACACAAAAACCCTTGACATTAGTACGTACGGGAGGCTTCTTAAAAACCATGCATCCTCGTAAACTGTATTCAGATTTCCTGATCTTGAACAGGCTCTGGACATAAAGTGGCAAGGCCTGGTTATTAGCTTTATACAAAGTTTGTATGGTGATATAATCCACTAAATCTCTAAATTTCAGTAAATTTAAGGTCATAAACAGGGAATGCGTTGGCTCAAGATAAGGTTTATTACAGATGATTCTGATGGCATGTTTTTGTAAAAGAAATACATGATTGGTATTTGATTTGTAAGTATTACCCCAGAGTTCGATACAATATGTCATATATGGTACAATTAAAGAATAATTTAATCTAAGTAGCCCATCCTGGGACAATATGTCCTTGACCCTGTACATGATAGCGATAGATTGACATTTTAAATTTTATATAATTTATATGAGGTTTCCAGCTGAGTTTATTGTCAATTATAACACCTAGAAATTTGTTCTCAGTTACTATCTGTATTTCCATATTGTTAATGGTTACACTTTTACATTTAGGCACAAATTTATTTCCAAAAATCATACATTTGGTTTTCCCAAGATGAAGTGACAATTTATTAGCATCAAACCAAGCCTTAAATTTATCCAGTTCGTTTACCACCGTGTCAAGAAGCTGTTCAAGATTATCACCACTGCAAAATACAGTTGTGTCATCTGCAAAAAGAACACACCACAGTACCCGTGACACATAACATATATCATTTATATATAAAATAAATAACAAAGGACCTAAGACCGAACCCTGGGGCACCCCACACGTAATTTCCCGAAGTTCGGAATCAATGTTATTGTATTGAACATACTGATACCGACCATGTAAATAACTATTTATCCAGTCATATGCTAATCCTCTGATTCCATATTTCTGTAATTTAGTTAGCAATATTTCATGATTTACAGTGTCAAACGCTTTCTGTAAATCAAAAAAAAATACCTACTGTATATTGCTTGTTATCGACTGCAGTCGCTATATTTTCCACGAAATCCATCAATGCATGTGAAGTAGTCCTAGATTTTCTAAATCCATATTGTTCTTCACAGAGTATCTCATACTTTAGTAAGTAATTATCCAGTCTTTTTACAAAAATTTTTTCTAGTATTTTAGAAAATTGGGGTAAAAGTGAAATAGGTCTATAATTTGAAAAAGTGTGTTTGTCACCAGTTTTAAACAAAGGTATTACTTTGGCTATCTTCATCTGTGAAGGGAATTTACCAAAACTTAATGATATATTACAAATATAAGTGAAAGGTTTTACTATACAATCAATGATTTTTTTCAACAAAGCCATATCCAAATTATTGAAGTCCTTTGATTTCTTACTTTTAGAATTCTGCACCAGATCAATTATTTCTTTTTCATTTGTTCCACCAACAAACATTGACACAGATTTATTAAATGTTATCTTATTTTCAAAAGATTTAACGCTCAATGAATCAATATTACTGGCAAGATTTTTACCTACATTGACAAAATATTCATTAAAATGGTCAGCAATAGTCTCATTATCCTCTATCACAGTATTATTGGAAAGAAAAAAAGAAGGATAATCTCTACCATTTTTGTTCTTTTTTATTACTTCATTTAAAATATTCCATGTATTTTTTATATTATTCTTATTTTTAACAAGTAAGTCACTATAATATCTTTTCTTACTAAATCTCATAATATGAATTAATTTATTCTTATATATTTTATATTTACTTTCAGCTTCCTTTGATCTCGATTTTATAAATTGTTTATACAGTAAGTTCTTCTTTTTACATGCCCTCTGAAGACCCTTGGTTATCCATGGTTTATTGCTGTATCGGTTAGTATATATCTTGTTAACAAGAGGACAGTGTTTATCGTATAACTTAGAAATGATAGAAATAAAACCATCATAAGATTCATCAACATCATCAACATAAACATCATTCCAATTCTGGCATAATAAATCCACCCTTAAATTATCAACAGTTATTGGTGTGACATTTCTACTCAATCTATTACAATCCTTTTGAAACACTCGATCATGTGATGCAAAAACAGTAAATACTGGCAGGTGATCACTAATATCATTTACCAGCAATCCCGCACTGAGATTACCAGATATGACATTAGTTAAAATATTGTCAATAAGGGTTGTTGAATTCACAGTTATTCTACTTGGATGAATGATGGTCGGAAATACTCCCAAACAATATAAAGAATTTATAAATGAAGTGGTTTGTGGATGATTGTGAGGATTTAGAAAATCGATATTAAAATCACCACAGATAAATAAATGTGAATTCTTATTTATTTTGTTGTACATTCCCATAATTACTTGTTCAAAAGTATCAATATTTGCTCCGGGAGCTCTGTATAAACAACTAACAACCGTATTTTTTGAATTTATGGATGTAATTTTAACCGTAACACATTCCATGATATTATCAACTGTGAATGACATATTGTGAACTAATTTACAGTTGTAATCAGACCTTACATATAATGCCACACCCCCGCCTCTTCTCTTCTGTCGATTTACCTGAAACAATTGATAACCTTCCAACTGTACAAGATCTTGATTGACATCAGTTAACCATGTTTCTGATATAGCGATCACTGAAAAACTTTTTCTAAATGTATCTAAACAATCATTTATCCTTGAAAAATTCCGAGAAAGACTTCTACTATTAAAATGTATTATTGAAAAATCTCCATCTTTAATTTTATAATCATTAAATTGTTCTTCTGTAAAATAATTACATTGTCGCTCGATATTGTCACTAAAAAAAGAATCTGGATCTGATTCAGGTTCAAAATGGCGAGAGGCAGGATGACTATAATTAAATGTTTCCAAACAGAGCTCCTTGGCAGAAATAAACTGATTATTAACCGTGTTCATTATATTATATACAGATTTTCCTCCATCATCACAATCAACCAGTACATTTCTTTATGTATTACTTCACAACTTACATCAGTTAAACTTACTAAGATCATGTTCATCTTTAATCCATAAGGTTTTAGCTTCTTCAGGTGTTCCATTTAATTTAATATAAACTTTACAGTTAAATGTCCATGTAGCCTGTATCTTGTTTTGTTTTCTTAAAAATCGTGCCTGTCTTGCTAAATCTGAATTTTTCTTGGTCAAGTATTCATTTATATATACATTCGTTCCTTTTAAATTCTTTGCTTGTTTTAGAATTGCAAACTTCTGTTTCCTGTTTGTAAGCCTCAATAATATGACTTTAGGTTGATTAAAATTATTATTAAAATTATTAAAATTCCTTTGTCCTTCAAAAGTGAAATCACCTGTTCCTCTACAGAGAGGTTGTCCATTTCAGAGGGCTCCCTTCCTGAAGCCACCGCTCTTGCATAACTTCGAGGCTTAATGTCCAAACCTGTAATGAGAAGGTCATTTGACCTAGTCTGTTGTTCAAGTTCTGCAATTCGATTTTCCATAAGTTTTAATGATTTGTCTTTCTCTTCATTTGCCTTTTGTAATTCAACAACTTGTTTTGTTAATTCCAATATTTTTTGTTGTTGTGAAATAATTTTCAGTTGATCAGCCACTTCTTTAATGGGCTTCATTTGTGCTGACATCTCATTTAACATTTTTCTAATGTCCTCAAGTTCTTCCTCCATAAACACAGTACCCTTTTTTGGAGCCATAGCTGACGGGTCCTGAAGGCGAACCTACGACACCGACAGCAGGAGGTCCAACAAGCAGCAGCCGCAGATTTAGTAGGCCTCAAAACAGGCCGACGCGGTATAAGCACCCCTCGAGGCAAGTCGACAAAAGACCACTGCAAATCTCCCAGCAGCAGCAGCAGTAGCAGCGGTCTCAATGGATCTGATGGCAGCTGACGAATGCCGACGATGGTATCCAGCAGCAGCAACACGACGGATCCAACCGCCCCTGAGATGGTTGACGCATGCTAACAGCAGTGTCTCAGGCAAGCGTCGACCGCAACCCACCAGCCGTACTGCAGCCGCAGATCTTACAGGTCACAAAGGCGAGCTACTGGACTTCGACAGCGGTGTTCCAATCATTACAATAGCCGCAGGACTTACTTCGAGTTTTTCGCTGGTGGTCACAATACCGTTCTAACAGCAGAGCTAACGTTGAACATGGACAAGAAGCCCTGTGAGCGTGAGCAGGAAGCCCGTGATGTGAGCAGGAGGGTGGAGTCTGACTCTGAAGCAAAGTGAAAGCTGGGGCAAGAGAGTGCAGGAGAGTGAAACTAGATAAACAGAAACATCAGTGACAAAAACTAGAAATAAAATGAGACCAAAATAATACAACAAGGAAAAAGATCAAGACTAAACTAGAACGGAACTACATGTGGCAAAAATATGTAAACTGACAGTACATCCAATGACTGAAAAGAAAAACCAATACAGCAAATAAAGGACAGAGACAAAACTAAAACGGCACTAACAATGAGGCAAAAGAAAACAACCAAACTGAAAATCACCGGCCAGGGTCACAGACAGATGGCAAAACCATAACAGGAGCCCGGAGGGGGCCAAATCATGACATCACCCCCTCCCCAAGGCGGCCGGCACCGACGGCCAACAGGTCCCCCAAAAAACAGAGCAGGAGGCAGCAGAGGGGCGCCGAATACGGGAGGGATGGAGGGGGCCGGAAGGTGGGCGTAATAAAACAGGCCGTAGGACATGGAGTCCTGAGACCAACTCCCGGTCAAGGGCATGTGGGGTTGTCGGCAGTAAGGTGGATGAAAACCAAAAACATTGCCAGGAGTGAGGCCAGGCAGCGGGCAAACCACAACAGGCAAAGTGGAAGAACAGTAAAACACAATGGCCATTGGCCAGCTGCGAGAATGGCAGGGAGTGATCAGAAAGCCATGTGGGGTACCACAGAAAACCATGGAAGAGTCAGGGGGTCGGCCGTGGAGCCTACTAAAGCCCATGGGCAACTTAATGGACAGGCTGTGAGGCCAGTCAAGGGCCCCGGTCGAGTCCAGGGGACGGCTATTAGAACGGCGAGGAACCGTGGCTGATTTGGGAGAAGGACTGGGGGCTGACAAAGACTTGGCAAAACATAACCCCTTTCTGGTAATGGATTCCTGGTGAAAAGCATGACAGAAGGGTAAACGTAACCTAACCATGGAACCGAAAGAGGCAAGAGCACGTTTCAGGGTGGGGTACATAAGTCGGAAAAATACCCTAACCAACCAGTAAAGCAACATTGAAGAACATGAATTGAAAGAAAACATGGAAAACAACAAACCAAGAAAAATTGAATAAAATATGCGAAAAACCCCATAATATAACCCATTCCAGTGGCAACCAATAATTACAAGGCAAAAAACAGCACCATAAAGAAAGCGAACAGGGGAAAAACAAAAGAAACAAATTTGCTTAAGAAAGGGGCATAACCGTTTATTATCAGGGTGAAAGAGAAGTAACAAACTAGCAAAAGAACCAAATCTGATGCAAAGCTGAGAAAAAACTGAACACAAAAGATGAAAAACCCCACGAAACTGACTCGGAGTGTAATCAAGAATAGACAGACCAATAAAAGAGCCACAAAAGGTGCCAACAGAAAACTGATATGAGACATGATCCTGCTTCTTCAAAGACTTAAGAAAAAACAAATGGCTGAGAGGCAAAACTGTGGTGACCTGAAAAAACAAATGATTAGCTAGAGACCCATACTTAAAGAAAAACTGCTTGATTAAAAAAAAAAGAGAGCAAAAGAATCCACTAAACCAACGCTGAGGGTGCGCAGACACAGACAACTTAAAGAGGGACTCCAGAAGAAACTTCATCGAGCAACAGCATGGAGAGACAATCTGTTTCATAAAACTATGCAAACTGTGAGGGGCCCAGAAAAATAACGAACTCCAAAAACAAAACATTAAGCACATAATTGCAATAAATTTGGCATTAGGCTGATCCAGTGATACACCTGTTGACTGAGAGACAAAACAGAAAAACCTCACAAACACAAAAAACAACGATAAACTAACCGTCCATACTTTGAAGTTCTCTGGGAGCACCTTCAGGGACGATACTGATGCTTGAGTTGAGCGAGAGATCTCTGGAGTTGTCAGAGCTGGTTCATTTTGAGAAGAGCATGCTGTGGAGGTCTGAGATGGTTCTTGCACTTGTGAAGATGCTGTTGGTGGAGTGAGAAACGCCGGTGAGTCCTGAAACATGGGCGCGGTGATCGTTCCCAATGGTGTGCTGAATAGCGGCAGTGTGGACACTCCACCTGCTTCCACCAGTGATGCGTGAAATGAGAGCGACTTCGCTTGTTCCTGTGGAGTGAACGCCAGGCATTTTGCTGCAGACAGTGCGTGGGAAAGAGCGGCTCCGCTTGTTCCAGAGGCATGCATGCTGGGGCTGCTTGAAACGTACGTGGAGTGGGCTTTGGAGGTTTCTCAGCGGGCGTGGTTGGTTTCACTTGCTCCGGAGGCGTGCGCGTTGGTGCTGCTTGACGCGTGTGTGGAGTGGGCTCTGGAGATTTCTCTGTATTTGTGATTGGCTCCACTTGCTGCTGAAGCATGCGCGCTGGAGTTGCTTGAAGCATACGTGGAGTGGGCTGTGGAGGTTTCTCAGTGGGCGTGGTTGGCTTCACTTGTTCCGGAGGCATGCACGTTGGTGCCGCCCGACGCGTGCGTGGAGTGGGCTCTGGAGATTTCCCTGCGTTTGTGATCGGCTCCATTTGCGGCTGAAGTGTGCGCGCTGGCGCTGCTTGAGGCGTACGTGGAGTGAGCTGTGGAGACTTCTCAGTGGGCGTGGCTGGGCTTGGTGCTGAGCACGACCACATATCCGGTCTTTCAGGCCAATTAGGTGCAGCCTGCTTTAGCGCAAGACTGCGCTGGAGTGGTGCCGCAGCGGCGTCTGACATGGTTATTACTCGGGGTGCTTCGGAACAGGCGGCATAAATGTCTGCTTCATATAAAAAGTCGATGGGGTCCTCGATGCATGGAGGTACCCCACCCCAGCTTGAACTGTGTCTTGATGTCAGCTAGTTCAGGAAAGTTTGTCAAAACATCAGGCTCAGACTGCAGGAGCTGCTCGAGTGCCGACAGAACTCGCTGCTTACTCAGTTGACTTGGACTGTCCTGGTATTCAAAAAACAAGTCCTGTATCTTGAATAAAACAGTTGTCATACCCTGGAGCTCTAACACCTCTGCCTCTGAGGAATCATCATCATCCTCATCACCGTCATCATCATCATCATCCAGGTCAGTCCAGTCCGACTCATTGTCAGGAGGTTGATGTTCCGAAGGCAGGTACAGCTCGGGATGCCTCACCCAGTCGGGGAGTTTCTTCTCAGTGAATATGCTGTCCAGGTCCTCAAGTTCAGGAAAGATGTCATATAGCCATGTGTTGGCTTCAAGAAGTTCCCATGCTTGATCCAAAGAATCGAACTTCTCCTTCGGGGAGTAGCAGTCACGAAAGCACACAAAAAAGAAATTGAGGTCAGAGAAAATCTCCTTTATGGTGACAATGTCCAGGTTCATAATGGCAGTCTGCAGGATGAAGCTTGAGTCTGCTGTGCCCAGGTGTGGCTAGTTCGTTCTGTCAGGGTTCCTGAACGAGTGGCACAAAAGGAGGAGGACACAAATGCAGACCCACAGACAGAAATGAGTAAATAATCAAAAGGCTTTATCTGGAGGCTAAGCAGTGGTCCGGTACACAGGTAGGCAGGCAGCGATACAAAGGTAACAGGCAGACATTGGGCTGAGGCGTAGTCAAAAACAAGCAATGTTCAAAAACACAGTGAGGCAGAGTGGCAGGCAGAG